>NC_092208.1:0-13110 GCF_043381705.1 Parasteatoda tepidariorum
ATTCGACACACTGTAGTGTTTTAATAATCACATGTTTTGCACGAGTTTATAGGTAATACTTTAATATTTAAACAAACATGTAATGGGTTTTAATACGGGAGATTCTTTATGATACTTCCCATTTGTATTTATTTTTAACGTATTGCATGACAATGTTAACCCATAGATACAGGAACATAAACAAGTGCAAATCGATTTCAGTGACATAAAAACAATAAGGCAGTATAGTAATAGCTGATATGTAATTAAGATATTACATAAAATCTCATTGTGAGTCGAATAATTGGGTATAATATAGCCTACGTCACAGGTTGTGTTGTTCCTACTAAATTTAACCCATGAACGGCATTTTCTGCGAGCCTAACTTCAAGCCACAAATAAACAAACGAAGTGTTCGATCGTTTAAATAGCTGCTCGCCAGATTTTATTGCATTATAAAGAAAAGTTATTGAAACTAAATACAACTAAATAAACAACAACAACTAAAACAAATAACAACAACTACTAATAACAATAACTAAATAAACAACAACTAAATTCCATTCGTTTAGCATTGCGTCATATGTTGTTCCTACTAAATCGAAGTAGTTGTGTTTTTTTCATATTATACCCAATTTGGCCAGGGATGGTAAATGTTGTTTTTTTATTAAATCACTTTGAATTAATCGCTCTGCTATCTTATATTAAACGTGTAAGTTACGTATTTAAATAATTTTTTTTTTGTGCTCATACCGTACTTAAATACTGTATGACTTTTATAAGTGATTTTTTTTTTTTTAAACTTAAATGCTATTGTTGTTGTTGTTGTTGTTGTTGTTGTTGTTGATTTACGTCGCACTAGAGCTGCACAATGGGCTATTGGCGACGGTCTGGGAAACATCCCTGAGGATGATCCGAAGACATGCCATCACAATTTTGATCCTCTGCNCTTTATTTTTACATATTTTCAAAAATTTTTTTTCTTAGTGCTTACAATATTCATCTAAACAATTTTGTGCATTCATTTGTTGATATATCAATTAGAATATTTTTTATAGATTATTTTGTAAAAAAGTAGAAAAAAAGGGTAAAAATTATTGTTAGGTATATATAACATGATGTAAAAATTGTAATACCTCATAAAATGCTTATTCCATGCACAGTTTAAATAAGTGTATTATACTTAAGGTGAAAAAGTTTACTTCAAAGCTTTATCTTAAATAGAAAAAATTCTTTAGGAATTTAATTAAGATTAAAACCCGAAATTATCATCTATGAGAAAAAGCACTTTAAAGTTTGTCTGCTGAGCAAGTTTCAGTATTAGAACATTCTAAAATCATTCATAACTTTTTAAAAATATAGATAGAGAGAAGTTTTTTTTTCAGTGCATTTGAAATAGTTTGAAGTTTTACTATAAGCAATAAAAAAATTTTTTGGTCAATTTTTGGGTACTGTGACCCCAATTCATCATGTGATCATTTTTTTTAATTAACAAAATTATCATAAGTTTTCTGTTTTTCTTCTTCTTTTTTTTTCTTTTTCTTCCTTAACTAGTAGCATAAAGTTATTCAAATTCTCGCTTTTTTCAATTTTGTTTTGCTTGAAATTTACAATGAAACTAATTTTTTTTCTGGAGTATAAATAATTTTACAATATTGATTGTTAGATTTTAATGTAACCGTGAATATATAACTCAGAAGAAAAACAAAAAAGGAAAAAAAAGAAGAAGAGAAAGATAATCATCGCGTTAAAATAAGTTGAATTATTTATAATAAGAAAAATTTAATCTTTTGTATCTATTTTTATTTCCCTGAAGAGTCTCTGAATTAAATTGAGAAACTCTTAATAACCCAAACAAAAAACAGCCTTTTAAAAATAAAACGTTTNTCGCGTTAAAATAAGTTGAATTATTTGTAATAAAAAAAATTTAATCTTTTGTATCTATTTTTATTTCCCTGAAGAGTCTCTGAATTAAATCGAGAAACTCTTAATAACCCAAACAAAAAAGAGCCTTTTAAAAATAAAACGATTTCGTTTTATTTATTACTAAGAAAAGGTCTAGAGAGAACAAAGCTCCCAACTGATCACGTGACGTCCAATCTATTGGCGAAACTCGTGGAAATATGAGGATTGATTCTCGATTTGGCGACGAAATGCGAGGAACTGTAGGGAATAGCAGTTCTTTCTTATGACTAACATAACACACGAGACCTTTTGTAAATAATCGCAAGGCCAATAGCCGCGCTAGATGGTAGCTTATCTGCTTAAATGCCTATTAATGATGATTTTCGTAAAGTGTGCCTATCCTTGAAAAGTGCTCGATCTTTTTAGTTTTGGAGTTTACCTCAATTAAACATTCCATTGTGTTGTCCAGAATGTAACAATGTTTTAAAGACTAAAATCGCTGTGCAGCGATCACGATTTTGTAATGGCTCTTTCAAGAGTTTCGAAAACTGTTATTCTTGTTGCTGTGGGAATTCTCATGGCTGTCATGGGTTTACTTTCCTATATTATGTTCCCTCGTATTTTAAAATGGCAAGTAGAAGAAGTGAGTATCAATATTTGGTGAAAATATATCCGCATGATGAACATCTAGGGCGGAAGTGATTTATCATGTGCTTTTGTTTTGTTTACAATGGAGGGTGTTTGTTTACATTCTTCAAATTTCATTATTTCCGAATGTGGGCAATTTTCGGTGTAATATATGTTCGAAATCTCATTTTTAAATAGTTATTTTATTGATTGAATTCCTCTTTAACGGAAATTATTAATTTTTTTGCTTCTTGTAATCGAACATTTTTTTAAACATTTAAATAAAAAAGCACAATTTACACCAAAGAATACTAGACATATATTGATCCATTTCAATTTAAAACTTTCATTTATATACTTATGTTAGATTTCAGTGAAGCATAAAATATTTTAAATGGCATTAATTCCTGTTAATATTTAATTTAACTATTTATTCTTAAAATTAGAATTTTTGTAAGTGTTGTTAATTTTAACTGTATAGATTACTGAAAGCTTGTTTTGTATCCTAGTCTGTGGCAGAATATTCGCCATGTCTTGGCAACGTCCGGATGGTGGTCTGCGAGAAACTAAAAAAAAAAATATATCACAGAAATGGACAAACTCAAAATGTACAACCCCAGGCAAACATTTACATATTTTTTTATAAAAATGTGAAAGTTTGAAATGTATATGGTACTTTGGCGACTGCAGTTGGTGCGAAACATAACAATACGGAAATATCCCCCATATTTTGGAGGATATTTTTATATCGTGATGTGTTGCAACAACGTGATGTGTTGTCAAATGGCTTTTGGGATGTTGCGTCATCCGCAACTTGAGGGGAGATTTCTGTATCGTGATCTGTGGCAGAATAATCGCCGAGTTTTGTCAACTTCCGGACAGAATCTACATATTTTAACATCTACATATTTTTTTAATCAAGTTTAAAATCTATTTGGTACCTTGGCGATTATAGTTTGCTTGGTAGATCATGATACGGAAATCTCCCCTAATCATTTTTATGCCTATTTCTTCAGGGCTATTTCCACTTCGTGATCTGTTGCACTAACTACAAGGTATCTGCGAACCTGGAAAGTCATGAATTTTGGTATTGAACAAAATTTGCCATAAAATGTCATGATTTTAACAATTTTAAAAAAAGGAAAAGGTCGCTGAAAAACCTAAATTTTATAACTAAGAAAAGAAAATAATAAAAGTTTCAATAATTGAAAATACTGTTTAACTTTTGAAATCAATATATATATATATATATATATATAAAATTAGTTGATTTAAGTCAACAAACCCTGCTCACAGTCTTATTTTATTAAAATATAAAATGTTTTTATCAGGTTCTTTTAAAATTATGGTGTTCTTTCAAAAAAGGATAGAAAAACATCATTTCTTGAGCGAATTATCTCTTAAACTCCTGCAATTGCGTAATTTTTGTTATTTATTTATTTTTTATTTTATCAATTTAAAATTCTACCTGAAGCAAGCCAGTCATTGGCGAATTTTTTTTAAATCTCGAAATGAGAACAGAAAATTCAGGAGTATTTATTTCCTTTCTGATAAACAAGAAATGTATCTTTAGAATATAATTCTGCAGCAGAAAAAAAAAGAAAAATATTTGCTTTTGTATTTTTTTCCCAGCTATTTTATTGCTTCAACTCTTTCTTTACTCTGTTTTTCAAATTATTTTGTAGGAAAACCACCAGCATGCCATATTAAAAATGAGTAAAGGAAGACCTAAAATACTAAGAAGTTTTATACTAAGAATTGGAAGGGAAAAAAATTAAATACACATCAAAGGGCAAATAAATAATTTTTAATTGAATGAATCTAAATTAAGAAATCCTACAAATTAAATAATTTAATTTAGAAAAAACAATAATCAGGAATGAGATTAGCCAAAAGGCAAAAAAGCTGAATTTCCAGGATAGTAAATTTTACGCAAGCGCAACCCTTTAATAATAAATTCCAGACAGTTTAAGTTAATAAATAATGTGTTGACATACAATTGTGTACTAATCTATTATTNTATGGTACTTTAGCGACTGCAGTTGGTGCGAAAGATAACGATACGGAAATATCCCCCATATTTTGGAGGATATTATTATATTGTGATGTGTTGCGACAACATCAAATGGCTTTTGTTATTATAATGCTTTTTTAAATTTATGTTGTGTTTTTGTCGAGAAAATAGTAACTTTGTTAAGTCATGAAAAATTGTTGAAATGAGTCATGAAAAATCATGAATTTGAAAATCTAATATTTAGCGGATACCTTGCAACTACAAACGCCAAGGTGACAAATAGATTTTAAACTTGCAAATCTGTGGAGAAAAAAAAACAAACACATGTAGACGTTTGTCCGCGGGTGCGTGCGTTACAACTTTCGAGTGGGTCCCTTTCTGTGATGTTTTTTTTTGTTGTAAGTTTCTTGCAGGCTGATGCTTGGAAGTTGCCAGGACTTGGCGATTATTATGCCAGAGATCACGATACGGTAATTTCCCTTTTTCTACCATTGCAGTTGTCTGAAACATAGCACAAATTCGATCACATTAGTTTGAAATGATTTTTTGGGGAAGGGGGGCTTAAATTTCGAGAGAAACAGTTTACTTGTCAACAAGGTCAACCTCTCTTTTTTCTTGTCTTTTTGAAGTTTAATGAATTGAATTATTTTGAAGTGAAATTTTTGAAAGGGAAAAGAAAAAAAACTATAATATATATATATATATATATATATTTCTAGTTTAACAAAACTATTTAATAATAAAATATTAAGCAGAAATAAATTGCTTCATCTTACTCTACATTACTATTGAGAAAAATTGTTTTTATTTTCATAATTCACAAATATCAAGCATAAATGGGGTTTTTCCCTTCCGTTTTAGAGGTTATGATAGGCCTCAATCATTTTGTGATGTGGAACATAGACTCTGCGCCTGTTATGCCTAATTTTTATTTAAATTGTGCCCAACCTGATTCATTTAATAAAGTTCTAAAGAAATGCTTTATGCTAAGAACATCAAAGCCTTTTTTAAAAAGTGCTTAAAGGTGCCCATTTTCAATGTTGTTTTTTAAAAGCCCTTAAAGGTGCTTTTTTCATGGGGTGTTTTTAAAATGTGCTTAATTTTTTCTTTGCCCTGTCGATTATGCAAAAGCATGCTTTTCACATTGTTCATTCGACCACAATCCGTTTTCGCTTACATTCGGACAATAGTGTTTAAAAACTCCAATCATTTTATACGTTTGATAAATACTTTGGATTCTGCAGGTGCTGAGCTGGGTTCAGTGTGCTGCATTTTGCAAGATATTCTCAATTTCAGGGTTTAATTTTCCACTCCCTGAAATCGAAGCAAAAAATCTCTCGATTTCTCTTTATGGTGATTAATATAATCGAGAAAAGAGTTCTTTGTCAGAAACTAGTTCAGGGTGCGTAGCTTTTTTAAAAAGTGCTTAAAGGTGCTTATTTTCAATTTTAGTTTTTTAAAGCCCTTAAAGGTATTTTTTTCATTGGGTGTTTTTTAAAAGTGCTTCATTTTCCCTTTTCATGTTGATTTTCGCTTCAAATTATTCAAAAAGACGCAGTTCATGTTGTTCTATTCAACATTTTCACAATTAATTCAACCGCAATCTATTTCGGCGTCTTGTCTGCAGGGGTCTGTCCAGGCCGAATTTAATACTGTTTAGCGGTACCTTCACAAATTCAACTTTAGGAAAAACGGTAAGGTAGTTTCACAAATTCAATTTTAGGAAAAACGGCAGTTTCACAAAATACTTTTTCTTAAAATTTTATTTTTGTATCCCTTAAGAAACGAAAAATCCATATTTTTGTGTTGATTTTTAAATATAATTTTTAATTTTTCACAAATTATGTCTAAATTTTCACAAAATAGGTACCTCTCAGAAAAACCTAGACAGACCCCTGGTCTGTCCGTAGCGTATGAAAACAACATTCGTTTTACATGACTCAAAATTTTGATGATTTTTGACAATTGTTAAAAACTTTCAGCCCTGCCTAATTATGATGTTTTTTTAAAGTGTTTACAAATATTTTTTGCGTGCGTGAAAAGTGCTTAAAAGGTGCTTATTTTTTGTTGAATAATTTCGCTACGCACCCTGTTAAAGGTGCTTATTTTTTGCTGAGAGATTTGGTTATGCACCCTGAAGAATGGAAAAAATAATTATAAAATATGCTGTCATTTTATGTTTATTATTTTAAATAAAAAAATTCATTGCGTTCAGGAGCTCCCACAGGTTGTGTACCCCTATACTAAGTGAAAAATTGTAATCTCAAAAGGGGCTGAGTTATAAAATGTAAGGGAGCCCCCCTGTTCCACTGTCCCTGTAAATCATAGTCTCTGAAATCACAGAAAAATAAATGGTTGCTTGGATTAAGCATCAGATATTACTTCATAGTTTGAAACTGATCTCTCTTTTGTTAAATTGAGATCTCCGTTTGACACTGACTGCTGAAGTAGATCACGTCTCAAATCATATGATGATGTCGAATGTAAAGCTGTCTTGTATTGTCAATGTTATTTAATCATTGTATTTTATAAAAACAGTATATAATTGCAAGAAATAATTTAGTGTTTCAGTTTGAATCAATTTAAGAGTTGCTCTTTGATGGAAAAAATTTAAGAAATAGGCTGCTGACTAAGTTTAGGCTGCTGACTTTTATAGGTTTTCTTATTTTTTTAATCAATTCTCCACAAATATATATATATATATTTTGTTTGTTAAATTAAATGGGTATTATTATGCATATAAGAAAAAGAAATGAACATTATGAATGTTTTATTTAGAATAAAAATATAAAATGTGACTGAGATAAAGTTATACATCATGTTTTTATTTCCAAATTCTCATTCTATCAGCAATAATGGGATTATTTTTTTAAAGTTTATTTTAAGAAAACTTTGACGTGATATGGCATATAGAAAGTGTCATAAAAAGCGTTCACAAATAAAGACTATATTGAAATTTTATTGCAGTTTCATTATTATAGTATTATTAGGTCCCGCAGTGGACTGATCTGTAAGATACGGTTCCCAGTAGAGTACCGAAGTCAAGCATCACTGGCTGCGGCCAGTGTGCGGGTGGGTGACCACATGTATCAGTCTGTGTTTGGACCAAGGTTGTGCTGTAATGGTCCTCATGAAACTGTTCTACCTTGAAGTGCTCGACTTCGCGTGCTGGTCGTCGGGCCACTGAAGCGGGTGTGCCATCCCTTCTGCAGAGGATTTAAATTGCGATGGCATGTCTTCCGATCATCCTCAGAGATGTTTCCCAATAGCCCATTGCACAGCTCTAGTGCAGCGTAAAAGAACTACAACAATAACTACATTATTATTACTATAAAAATTCATTATTATTATTGTAGTAAAATTTCATGATTATTATAACTAAGGACATAAAAATTGCAATTCTTGATTTTATATCTAAACAGGGTGCATAGCTTTTTAAAAAGTACTTATAGGGGCTTTTGGGGGGGATTTCGGTTTGGGGGGCATCTGGTGTTTTTAAAAAGTGCTTTTTTTTATGAATGATTTTTTTTCCTTCAAAGATATCTGGTGGACCCCATGGATTTCAGTAAAAATGGGGAGTTTGCTACGTAATCATTAACGCCGACTTATGTCTTACCCACGCTGTGAATTGCGCATGCGCGCACACATGAAACCGAAACCAGAGTCCACCAATTCGGATAGAGATTATCAGATCTTTATGAAAAGTTTTTATTTTTAATTCATTTTAATTTTATTCTTGTTCATTTTATTTTACTTCTACCATTTTTTTGATGTAGGGGGTGAGGGCACTTTTGTTCTGAGTTCAGGGTCAAGTTGAATTCATTTAGATTGGACCAGCGATTAAGGAAAGTACCGATTGTTTCAATTTACGTCCATTTCTTTTGGGGGTTTTTTTTAATGCTAAAAATGTTTATAAAAAGTTTTTGTTTTTCAATAATATCAAAAATGGGGAAATGTATTTTTAACCCCCGATGGACTGCAAAAAACGAATACAAGAGCTGGCAAAAATGCGCATGCACATTAATTTTTTATATGTGCTCGATTACTTTTTTATTTCATTGCTTAAATGTGAATTTTTTAGTGCTTGAAAACTTTTGTTAAGTGCTTAAAAGGTGCTTATTTTTATTGCAAAATTTGGCTATGCACCCTGCTTTTAGTTAATAAAAAAAACTAAGAAAGAGTTATGTTGTTAATTTTTTATTAATGTTGATCTTTGTGTGCTCATTTAAATTTAATGCTAGAGATATTGTTTCATGCTTAATAAATTTTTTTTAACATCTTACAAAATTTTTTTTTAGAATCTTATACTGTCGCCTGAAGCTGAGCCTTATGAATTTTGGCGAGTGATACCTGTACCTATATACAGTAAATTTTATTTTTTTAATATAACTAATACCAAAGACATTTTAGAGCATAAAGCAAAACCTTTTGTACAGGAACTTGGGCCTTATACATTTAGGTAATTATATTATGAAATTTTTATCATATTTATTTGTATATTGTAACTAATCATTTTTGGTCGTTATTATGTCTAATTATCAATTATTACCATTGATGACAGGATGTCTCCCGAAATGAAATAATAAAAAAACTGTCTCTATCTGCCAAATAGGATGTCTATGTGCTGAGGAGATTTATTAAATCTAGGTTTCTTTTTAGATAAACAGAGTTCTTAATTTTTTAAGAACTCTGACCTTGACGTCCAACTCCCGATAGAAACATTTGAAAGAAAGATACTTAGAACTATCTTTGGTGCCATACCAGAGGGGGGATGTTGGCGAACACGGTACAACTTTGAACTTTATGGGCTCTATAAACATCCTCAAATTATGCAGATAATCCGAAGCAACCGACTAAGATGGCTCGGCCATATATGGAGAGGCTCTGAAGATAGCCCTGTAAAAATTGCCACCTTCAAGCACCCTCAGGGGTCCCGCACTAGAGGTAGACCACCTACTCAATGGCTCAACGACTTGTCAGGCTGGTCTTGACATATGCTTCTGAAGCTTTGACAATGACAAAACTGCAGGAAAATTGTATGGCAATATTTGAGAGAAATATTTCGCTCAGTATACTTGGTGGTGTAAATGGAAACAATAACTGGAGAAGGAGGTTTAACTTTGAACTGTACAAGTTTTATAAACAATCCGATATTATGAAATACATAAAAATAAATCGAATGAATGGCCTGCGTGATTCTAATGAGTGATGACAATAAAAAATGCTATTGCTTTTTAGACCCACTGGTACGAGGAAGCGGGGAAGGGTGCAGTTAAACCGGAGGAGTCTGATTTTCTTGCAGTTAATAAAAAGAATTGGTGATCAAGGATAAATCAGATGTCGTTAAATCTTCTGAGGAATTGGGTTGTTTGACCAACTCCCCTTTACACCAGTTATATGTTGACTCTCTCAGTTACAGATGATTCTTATAGCAAAGTTAACCTTCAAGCATTTTCAACAATATCTTCTGAGTCGCGATGGCTCAGGGGATAGAGCATTTGCCTACCAATGAGGTGAACCAGGTTCAAATCCCTGTGATGGCTGGTCCATACGAATCCGCATTCGGCTTATACCTACAACGGTGCTGATGTGAAATACCCTTGGTGGTGGACGCATCATGCGTTAGAGTTCCCTTGACATCAGGCTAACCAGAGGAGATTACAAGCAACTGGGTGCACCTGGACTTAGACACGGGTCTTATGTTCGTAAACCGAAGAAGCCCAGTGCTTACTGTTGACTGACATGTAAAAGTTCCTTTTTGTTAAATTAGGTGCTATATGCTCGCAATAGAATATTTGCAATAATTAATTTTTAGACAGTTGGAAAGGCTATGAATAAGGTTCTTTGGATTGCAAGATTTGAGCCCTGAAAAACTCCGAGAGATTATAACTTTAAATTTAAAATTGCCTAATTAATTGCCTTCCATTGAAGTGCTGCGGGTTCAAATCCCAGCCACAGCTGGTGGATACGAATTCCGCTTTCGTCCTGCACCGACCACAGTTCTGACGTGAAATATCCTCAGTGGTATTCGAACCATGGGTTAGTCCTCTTGCCGTAACACTAACCGTGGGATGTTCTCGAGGTCATCTTCTCCGTGTAATGCTAATGCGGGTTAGTTCCATCAAGAAGTCCTCCACGAAGGCAAATATCTCCGACTACTTGATCCAGGAGTCTTCTGGATTGGGTTCAAATTGACAAGGCTACGGAGTCGAACAGGAGTATTCGAAAATCCGAAGCTTGGGTCGGCCGTTCAACGACTGTTACAGAATAAAATATTGCCCAAAAGAATTATTTCACTCTTCTATCAATTTTGAATGATTGAGAGAAGGAGATTTCATGACAGAGTTAATGGTCGT
Organism: Parasteatoda tepidariorum; assembly: GCF_043381705.1. NCBI lineage: Eukaryota > Metazoa > Arthropoda > Arachnida > Araneae > Theridiidae > Parasteatoda > Parasteatoda tepidariorum. The sequence goes on from NC_092208.1 coordinate 10,882, forward strand.
AAATTACTGCATTTTTATAATTTTCTTTTATTTCATGTTGCACATAACCAACACAGTTGTTAAAGCTGAAATAATTCCTCTTTTTTATTTATTATCTTGTCCTTGCTTGTGGCTTTCCGTTATTAGAGTAAGCAAGGCGTATTCATTCCGTCATGGATAAAAATTCCATGGTTGTTATTTTAAAAATGACGCTTCTGATATAAAAGAACAATAACTGAAATAAATTTGGAAATATAAATTGTATAGTTTGCAAATACTGATTTTTTTTAAAAACAAACTGTTTTTAGCAAATAATTCTCTATAATGTGTGATTTTTTTTTGATTTTTTAAGCATTTTAAAAATAATAATTATAAAACCACGTCATTAAATGTGATAAATAGTGCAGAATTTTTTAAGGAAAGAATATGTGTGTGGTTTTTCTATGATTAATTATGTTAGAAATCAGCTTTCTGCAATAATTCTGTTAATTTTTATTTAAATGAGATGAGTAGTACTAGTTTAAATTTTATAATGATTCATTTAAAATAGGATACCCGCAATCGACGTAGTGTGAGTGTCTCGATCCTGATCGGTTGTCGAAACGTTGCACTTGCAATGTTTCCACAAGTTGTTAGCAACTGTTCTTTCCATTCTATTTTGGGTAAGCCAAGCCCATCAAGTATCAATTCTCTCAAGTGATACATTTCAAGTTCTTTCACTCAGATTTCAATCCTTTCACTATATATTTACATAAAATATCCCAAACCGTCGACAATAGACCATTGTGCAGCTCTAGTGCAAAGTAAATAAACTACCTACCTACCAACTGTAAAATGACTCTGGATTTGCATTTTATAAAATAGTTCAATTTATCATAAATTTGTATTTTAATTTGAAGTTTTCTATGGGGAAAAAAATTATCATAAAAAAAAGATTTGCCTTTGTCAGAGACTGTTGAAATTTTACTAATACTTTTGATATTTTACTAATTTACTGACTAATAATTGGAAGTCCTAAGCGCGGGCCCTGATAGTTTGTAAAATGAAACGAGTTATTATCGTAAAACTCTTGTGTTTATCTTTTAATTTTTTCTGCTAATTATCTTTAGAAATCTCTCATCTGCAGCTTTCAAACTACCCAATTCTGTAGACAATCAAAAGTTAGTAAAAAATTTAACCTAAAACAGAAACATAGGGTGTATAAATATTTAACTTCAGTATTTTAATATATCAGACAGACTCTAATAAATTTCATTCAGTCTTTTTATGAAAAATACCGATTCCATTGATGAAAAGTTTTTTTTCCCCTTCTTTTTAGGGAGACTCGTGAGAAAGTGAACATAACGTGGCATCCAAATGGGACAGTATCCTATTTTCAAATTAAGAGGTGGTACTTTGAACCTAGTATGACATCTGGTTCCTTGGATGATCTTATAACGACAGTCAATGTGCCTTTAGCTGTAAGAATATCTTTCATTCACTTTTCCTTTGCATTGTTAAGAAAATGGATGTACTGATTTGTGGTTTTGACTGGATAACTAATCTGTGACTGTTCTGTTACTGAATTATTGAATTATTTATTTGTTAGGATACTTTTTAGGAATAATTGTAGTGTTTTTCCCAGTACAAAATTACAGTTCTCTGTCAGAAACTAGTTATCTTATTGCGATCACATAAAGTCTTTGAAAATTATTTTGCATTTTGTTAATGTATATAGTACTTCAAAATATTTTTTGAGTGCTTAAAAGGTGCTTATTTTTTGTTGAAAGCAGGGTTAGGTTTTATGCCGTCAAAAACGGGTTTTTGCCATCAAAAACTGGTTTTTGACATGACAATGGTAAAAAACCGTGTTTTTACTGGTAAAAACCGTCAAAAACTGACTGTTTTCTTTAATTTTTGGCATATAGCGGACAATATATTATTTTCATTTAATTGCCTTTATAAATGAATGTTGTAAATGATTGCTATTGATTTTGCAACTATATACATGTATTCCTATAGAAGGATATACATTCATACAGAAATATTGTAATATACTTATTGAAAATAGTGATACTTAACTTTTATCATTATAGCTTGATTTGCAAAGGATTCAAAATTTTGCTCTTCTTAATTGTTAGAAATAAACAAACAAACAAAAAAACTTGGAACTATTAATAAATTCAAGAACTAAAAAGAAGAATTTAAAATTTGGCATTTCTTAAATATTAGAAATAAGCTAAACAAAACTTTCAAAACTTGTAACTACTA
>NC_092208.1:13220-57989 GCF_043381705.1 Parasteatoda tepidariorum
GGGGGGAATGTTTTATGAGGGCTCTTTAAATTAGCACGTGATATTTATTTACAGTAAGTAAGGGAGTTTTTTTTATCTCTCGCTACTTTCGATTTTCGGATTAGTTTTTAGTGGATAATTAGATCTTGTAGGCTTGAATTTTTTTTCTTTTTACCGTTAGAATGTCGAAGCGTCGAAAATTTTTAACTGAGCTGGAAATAGAGGAAATTATGCAAAATATTTAAACTTATTAATATTTATATTACATTTAAACAAGAAATAACTTAAGTAAATAAAGTATCCATAGAAATATATATAAAGCATATGTCACTTAAATACTCTACAGAACAATATTAAACAACGCGCTGATATTTCGGTAATTTCATGGAATTAGGCTTAACATCGAAAAACCCTCCGGCCCTGGGGAGACACACGCTAGAGAGACTGCCGGCCTCAGCGGTAAGCGCGCTTTGCGTCGCGAAAGGGTTAAATATCTTTTAACAACTTTTTTTCTAATTTTATTGCCCAAAAAAGAATTAATTTTAAATCACAAGCAGTTAAACTCAAATTATAATACAGTTTTATCAAAACAATGGGTTTTTGACAGTTTCTGACGTTTTTGACAGAGTGGTTTTTGACATGACGGTAAAAACCATGGTATAAACCGGTAAAAACCGTCATGTGTCAAAAACTTGCCAACCCTGGTTGAAAGATGTGGCTATGCACCCTGTAGTAGACTAAAAAGGAGAAAATGATTTTACTTTTGTCAGCTTTAAAACAAAATACGTAAGGCTCATCATTTTGAAATATGCACTTTGCTACTTGTATTATAGATTTGACGAAAATAAAATAATTTTCTCATTTTTGGTTAAACATATATTTTTGTTTTTTAAAAAAAATTATGTTATTTGTACTATTTATTGTGATGTGGATTAAAAAAAAAAGTTATTTATTTAACATAGACAGCTGTGAATAAGGGAATTAGATCTGGTGATACTTTCTACTTAAATGGTGTGGATGCCATGGCACAGCACACAAAGAGCACCCTCTACGTCACTAAAAATGTACGAGATCTATTATTTGATGGCTACGATGACGAAATTTTTGAAGCGGTCAAAGAAATGGGAATCGTTGTTCCCTACGAGAAGTTTGGTTGGTTTTATGCCGTAAGTTAAATACAGTATTATAGTGTAGCTACCAGTTTCTCTGGAGCAATCTTGTGATTTCTGTGTATTTTTTTATTTTTTAAAGTCCATCGGATGCAGAATTTTTATGGTTATGAGTAATTTTCGCAAAACATTAACTTGTGGCGTAACTACCACTATGAACATTAAAAAACCAATTAACTAGTATATGAGACATGTTAACTTCATTCTATCTTGAGGTATCTTTTGATAGATGAAAGACGTGATATGAATTTGCTAACAATGACGGATGGTTCACATTAAACAGTTGGTTTGCTTTAAAAAAAAATCTGGTGAAGTAAATAATGTCTCCTGGTCAATAAAAAATATTGAAAAAAAAATAATGATGGAAAATGATATAATCAAAAAATGACGGAAAATGCTATAAAAAAATGAAGAAAAAAAAATAAATAAAATTAACGAAAAGCTATAAAAACAAGAAGAAGAAAAAATGAAGGAAAATTAATGAGCGAAATGCTATGAAGAATGAAAAATATAATGAGCATAATTGATATAAATAAATAAACAGCAAGAATCAACTAGTGGTATTCGTTCATCAAATTCTATCACAGATAAAATTCTGGAAAGGGGAGTAATGTGGCTTAACTACCACTATAAATAAATACCAATTTACTAGTGCAGTACAGAACCCGTTATCCGGAAATCAGAAAACCGGAAAACCAAAAAACCGGAACGAAATTCGATAAATTTTCCCGCCATTTTAAAAAAAAATTTTTTTCCCTCAAAAGATTTTAGGATTTTTCTTTCTTTTTTGAAATATGTTTACCTTGCCATCATTTTGGAAATAATCATTAGTGTATTCCTTCATCGTTTTTTCTTCTTTTTAAGATTATTTCCACAAAAAAAAATTTTTTTTGTTTGGTTTAACAATAAAAAAACGACTTTTTGTAGCGATTCAGAAAACCGGAAAAATCAGCTATCCAGAATAGTGATGGTCCCGATCGTTCCGGATAATCGGTTCCCTACTGTATATAAGACATGTTAACTTGATTCCATCACGAGATACCTTTTGATAGATGAAGGTTGACATTGCCGATTTATATTTCCCTATGAACTTTTAATGAAGGCAGGTTAAATACAGGGAATTTAAAAATCACCTATAATAACAGGAATAATACTGAGTAATTCCTTTATAAACTGGGAAAATACAGTGACTTTTATTTCTTATTTTTGTCTTCTAAAAAGTGGATTTTTGAAAGTGGCTATACTAAACTATTTCATTTACTATAGCATTATTTGTAACTATAGCATTACTTTTCAGCTGTACTTTTTTCCTCCAAGTTTTTCCAGCAATCGAAATGAGTATATAGTTACAATTAATATAGCTCACACAAGTGATTATTGTGTGCTTACTCTTAATATATTGAGTAATTGGAAAACACACTTGGAATTTATAACACTTTCATATGTAAATTACATTAAAAAAAGCTGTGTGTTTCAAGATAATGATATTTTATGTGCATTTTAATTTTATTGAAATGTATAATTAAAATACATGTCTTTTATTGAGACAATAAAGACATTTTACCTGTATTTTATTTTAGCTAAGAAGTATAATTTAAATACAAAATGTGTCCGATTCGTAATTTTCTTTTTACTCCTTGTGCTTTAAGCAAAGCATACCATTAAGTAAAAAAATAATTATTTTTAAGGAAAAATATTGCAATGTCGCTTTTCCTAGTCACTGGATCTAAAAAATTCGCGATTCAAAAATCCAATAATGCGATTTGTGTTTTCGCATTCTTAAGACCCACTATCGTGATTCGTATTCATGCAATTTTTAATTCCAATATCACGATTCTTGTAGGAATGTGTCCTTAAATGAGTTACTCTAAAAGTGTGATATTCTTTATTGATAAGTAATTTAATCATATTAATTATGAATAGCATGTAAATTGATGTCTAGTTTTTACACATGAAATTTTCCGGGGTTTTCAGTTTGTGTCACATTCACCCCTGATAAGGATAGTGTCAGCTTCTATTTCTTCTTGGAAATCTTCTGGTTTCCCCATATTTTCAACAAAAAAAAAGTGTTAAAGTTGACAATGTTCCTTAAGTTCCCTTTTTTTTGTCTTTAATTTAATTTTACCCGTTTGTGAAATTGTAAAGATTAAAGAAGACGTTTTTATATTTTTAGAAAAATGGAAGTGATGACGGAGAATATACAATATTCACTGGGAGAAATGATCTCGCCCAGTATGGATACGTTAATTTATATAAAGGAAGCAGGTATTATCTCTTTATTTATTATCTTTTTTTTTGTTGAAAAACCTCTTGCTGGGTTGCAACTCAACAGGGAAAACCTGGAAAATACAGGGAATTTAAAGATATTGAAAAGAACAGGAAATTTTTATTTCTTCTTTACAAACCCTGAAAACTCAGAGAATTTTATTTCTTAATTTTGTCTTTTAAACATGGTGCGTAGCATTTTAAAAAAGTGCTTATTTTTTAAGCCTTTACAAAAATGAGATTTTTTTCTGTACCATGTCTATTTTCGCCATGTACTATTCAAAAGCGTGCTTTTCACATGGTTCTATTCAACATTATCACAATTCATTCTAACACAATGCATTTTGCCGTAACGTCGGTCCATAGCGTAGGCAAGAGCCAAACATGTGTCTGATGAAATCAAATACTTCCAGATCCGTACGCCCGTCTACTGAGCTGGGTCTGGTGAGATTCTTGTGCTCTCGTGTGCAACTTTGCTCCAATTTCGAGCTTCATTTTCGAATTTCTGAAATAGAAACGAAAAATCTCTCGATCTTCTTAGGGTGGCTAATATAATCGAGAAAAGAGTTTTATATCAGAAACTAGTTATTTTATCTTGATCGTGTAAAGCCTTTGAAAACTATTTTGCATTTTGTTAATGTATATAGTGCTTAAAAGTATTTTTTGAGCGCCTAAAAAGTACTTAAAAAATGCTTATTTTTTGTCAAAAGATACTGCTACGCACCCTGTCATTTATTTATCTATTTTTTTGAAAAGCTTATCCATGGTAGCCACTCCACAGAGAAAACCTAGAAAATATAGGTAATTTTAAAATCACTTAAAATAACAGGGAGTTTTAATTTTTTCTTTACAAACTGTGAACATACTGGGAATTTTGTTTCTGAATTTCATCTTTCAAAAATGGTGACCACTCAAAGGGTTATCTTTGGGATATTTAACTATGATATTTCAGCTATATTAAACCAATTCATTTACTATAGTAATATTTGTTTTAAGTATGTTCAGCTATTCCTTTTTTCTCTAAGTTTTCCAGAAATTAAGAATAGTATAATAGCTCATATGCAAGTGCACAGTGATTGTTGTGTTTCCTCTTAATATATTGTGTATTACATGTACAGGGAAAACACGTTTTTTTTTTTTTTACAGATATGAGTGGCAACCCTGTGAAGTATTTTCGGTGTATGGCTTATCAAAAATATTTTTTGTCATATTATAATAATTTATTAGAAAAATATTTCTTAGAAAGAATGTAATGTTTGATAAAGTTTAATTGTTTTACTTTTTTCTGACATTTTTTTTGCACTAATAAATTTAATTGTATTCATATATTTAATTATTTCTTTAGTGTGGTGCCAGGTAGACAACCACCTTGTAATAGTGTTGGCGGAACAGGTATTTACATCACATTTTGTTTTGTTTTTATTCAGTTTTTTTTTTCTTATAAATTTTTAATTTTCACAGATTTCTGAGGAAATTTATTGCCATCTGGTTTGCCAGTTGTGCTAAGGAAGTTTTAAAACCTTTATTGCGACTCTCATAAAAGAATGAGCACAATTTTATAATACTTTTTTCGCTTTCGTTCAAGAGAAGCTTTATTCATATGACTTTGTATAGGCCACCTGAACTATTGTCTATTATTTGCCCTGGCAGTAAAAATTTCAGTTACTTATATATTTTGTCAGAATGATAAAACAAATTAAAACTTTATGTTATTGGTTTTAAATATGTAATAAAATAAGTGACATTTTATGCTTGCTAGGAGGCTCCTCTTACCAACTCTTGCTTCTCATCCATGATTGCCTTCCTTTTTTAAAAATTTATATTTTCCAAAACAACATTTTGTGAACAAAATATACAATAATCAGGGGTCTGTTTAGAAGAAATTTGGATCCATTAACGGACCCTTCACAAAATATCATTTCATAAAAGCAGACCCTTCGCAAAATAATTTATCTTTTAATCAGACCCTTCACAAATTTGCTAATCTTCATTATTGTTTTGTTAATCGAATAAACCCTTCCCAGGGCAGAAAACAAGAAAGATGGATGGATGTAAATGAANCATTGCGATTCTTATTTACGAGATTTAAAAAACCAATATCGCGATTTGTATTTACGAGCTTTTAAAACCCTATGTAGCTACGCGAGCTTAAAATCCAATGTCGTGATTCGTTTTTGCGGTTGTAATATCGCGCGATTTTAAAATTATGCATCTTGATCTAAAAATTACGCATCATGATTTGTATTTTCGCATTTTTTAAGTTCGATGTAGAGTTTCATATTCACGTGATTTAAATGCCTCATTCGGGATTTATAATCACATGTATTACAAGTTTAAACAAAAATTTTACAAAAAAGTGCGATTTTTATATATATATATATCTTTATATATTCTTGGATTTCCTCTTTTTTACTCTCTGACTACTCTCATCCCTGGATTAGATATTTATTTTCGTAATTTCTTAGAAAGAATGTAATGTTTAATAAAATTTAATTGTTTTACTTTTTCTGACATTTTTTTTGCACTAATAAATTTAATTGTATTAATATATTTAATTATTTCTTTAGTGTGGTGCCAGGTAGACAACCACCTTGTAATAGTGTTGGCGGAACAGGTATTTACATCGCATTTTTTGTTTTTGCATTTTATTCAGTTTTTTTTTCATTATAAATTTTTATTTTTCACAAATATCTGAGGAAATTTATTGCCATCTGGTTTGCCAGTTGTGCTATGAAGAAAGTTTTAAAACCTTTATTTTGACTTTCATAAAAGAATGAGCACAATTTTATAATACTTTTTTCGCTTTCGTTCAAGAGAAGCTTTATTCATATGGCTTTGTATAGGACACCTGAACTATTGTCTGTTATTTGCCCTGGCAGTAAAAATTTCCTTGCATATTGTGTCTTAAAGATAAAACAATCTAAAAATTTATGTTATTAATTTTAAATGTGTAACAAAAATAAGTGACATTTTATTCTTACTAGGAGGCTCCTCTTACTAGCCCTTGTTTCGCATCTATGATTGCCTTCTTTTTTTAAAAAATTATATTTTCCAAAAAAAAAATTTGTGAACAAAATATACAATAATCAGGGGTCTGTTTAGAAGAAATTTGAGTCCGTTAACGGACCCTTCACAAAATATCATTTCATAAAAGCGGACCTTTCACAAAATAATTTATCTTTTAATCAGACCCTTCACAAATTTGTTAATTTTCATTATTGTTTTGTTCATCGAATAAACCCTTCCGGTGGAGGGGGGGGGGAGATGGTTCGAGACAAACTAAGTTTCCCTAAGTTTAAATTCCAAATGTAGTATTCTAAGAAAATATTTCTACTTTTACAAACATCGCGTGCACATTCTTATTAATATTAAATCATAATTTATTTAATTTTTGTAAATAAATAATTGATCGATTTATATTTATTTTATAAAATTAATTAATAGAATATTATGTAAATAAAAATAAATTTCTGGCAATTTTTTAAATAAGAAATTTTAAATTTAAGAATTGTTTAAGTTTACTTAATGCGTAACACATTAAAAGTGATACATTAATAAGTTGTCAATTGAAATTATTAAAAATGTGATTTATTTTGTTTCCATTATTCGTCCGAAATGATTATTCTGTGTTGAGCAGTATAGGCTAAATACCAAATATTTGTATGTTGCCTCTCTAATTTAGTAGCAGCAATTGTTGAGCAGAATCTTGTATCTATTTACAATTTAAAAACTTCTTGAAAAGGTTTCTAGCAAATTTTTGCAATAACAGTACCCTATTTGCATACATATTCACAAAAGCAGGACCCTGGTTGAAAGAATGTGACTTAAAGCTTATTTTATATTCACTAATTATGAAAAGTTTTTTCACAATTTTACAAAAACAGAACCTTTTACAAAATATCTGGACAGACTCCTGATAATTGTAGCTTTATGTACAAGCCTTTTGGAAATTTAGATTATCCGGTTTTGAAAAACAATGATCTGTACTTGAAAAATTTTTTTTTAAACTTTACGAATAGTGTTTGTGTTACTCAAAGAGAAGAAATAGACAAGAAGTTATTTGTAAAGTATGTTATGTCTACATATTAATTGGCATTTTTAAGACCTCTCATCATTACTTCCTTTAAACAAGTTATACAGTTGAACCTGTTTATCTCGAACCTCTTTATCTCGAAAACCTCTATATCTCGAAATTTCTAAAATTCCCTCCATTTACTGTCTAAAATCAATGTATTTTCCATGCTTATGTCTAAATTTTTTTTCTCCGAAACCTCCGTTTCTCGATTTTCTAATAATTGAGCACAAATTTCAAAACTTTCTTTATCAGTAGAACTCGTAGACAGACATGAATTGAGTGAATCCACCGGAAATAGGGATGAACAGGTTGGAGGTGTTTCTTGGAATTTCAATCACTATCCCTGCACCTCCGTAGCTAGAAAGGAATACAAAGATTCTGGCAGTAAGTGAGGAGTTAATGAGTAGTGACCATCAGGGGTTAGCTTTTCAACATAGATAAGAATGCAGCTAAGAATAGAAATTCATTTTGATTTCAAAATTGCAACCAATGGATCAAACAATAATTAAGAGTTTTAAAGTAAACTGTAGGAAACAGTTGGTATGCAGACTTGTAGATGCCATCGATGAAAAAAGTTTGCTATCAGAATTACTGTTTTGTTTAAAGAAATGTGTCTCTAAACACATTTCCAAAATGATTTTAAAAAGCTTGTTTTAAGATTAGCTGTGAAGATGATGAATAAGAGGTTGAAGGCATCAGTAAAGAAGAAGAAACTGTTAATGCTAAAAATGCAGTGCCAGATTTGCCAGAATGGAATGCAATAAAATCTAGATTTAATGTTGACATTAATTTTTGATGATTTTTACAAGTGGACAACTGCCTGGCAACATGTGGAACACTGACAGATGCGGAAATCATAGATAATGTCGAAGGAATATCAGATGAAGAAGTTGAAGATCATATTGATGCATCAAAAGTGAATGCAAAAGAAGTAGAATTCTTATAAACTACTCTTGAATCTCAGAAAAATGTTGGCTGTGAGGAATTTGCGATCTCTCTATCCTCAAAAGAATAATCGAAACAAATAAGGTTATCAGTCAAAAATCTTGGAAATTTTTTTTTCGGTGTTAAATGTACGTTAAAAACAATTATGTAAATAGATGTATATGGTATAATTAATTTAAAGAAATTTTTAAAATTTTCTACTAAAAACAATTAAAGCACTTTTATTAGAATTTCTTAATTAAATTTAATTTTTTATAGTACCTGTATATCTCGAAACCTTTTTATCTCGAATTTTTCACCTTTCCCGTGAGATTCGAGATAGACAGGTTCGACTGTATGTACTTTTCATAAGGATGACTTTTGCACTGTTTTAAAAGTTATTTTTCTCTTCCTCACTTCCCAGCTGGTGACATGTGGCCGCCGTTCAGAAATGACAAAAAAGAAAAATTGGATCTTTTCGTATCTGACATTTGCAGGTAATTTATAACAGTTTTTAATTCATTTTTTTTGTGATTTCTCCTCGTACTGAAAACTGTAAAATAAAACAACACACCGAACTAAATTGAATGTCTGTTCAGTTTTCAGACATAATCCGCACAAGAAACTGAGGCTGAAAAATAAAAACAGATCGTTTTCGGTATTTATTAATTATTTTTCACATTGTTCCTACCACTACAAAAATACAATTCCAATTCACTAGTAGATGGTGCGTAGCGTTTTTAAAAAGTACTTAAAAGTGCTTATTTTCAATTTTTGTTTTTAAAAGCCCTAAAAGGTGCTTTTTTTCATTGGATATTTTTAAAAAGTGCTTAATTTTCCCTTCTCGAAAATGAGATTTTTTTTCTTTACCATGTCAATTTTCGACACGCCTTACTCAAAAGTGTGCTTTTCACATTGTTAAACGTTTTAGCTATTCATTCAACCACTATTTATTTTGGTGTACCGTCGGTCCATAGTATATGAAAACGTCAAACACGTTTGATGAAATACTGGCGAGTCCGCATGTGCGTCTACTGAGCTGGGTTCAGTGAGATTATTGCACTCTCATCTCCAACTGCTGCATTTTGCAAGATATTCTCTATTTCAGACTTCATTTTCCACCCTCAGATATCGAACCGAAAAATCTCTCCATCTCTATGGTGGCTAATATGATCAAGAAAAAGAGTTCTTTCTCAGAAACTAGTTATTTTATCAAGTCTTCGGAAATTATTTTGCATTTTGTTAATGTATATAGTGCTTAAAAATATTTTTTGAGTGCTTAAAAAGTACTTCAAGGATACTTATTCTTTGCTGAAAGATTTGGCTACGCACCCTGTGGTATATAAGACATATTAACTCGATTCTATGGTGGGATACCTTTTCATAGATGAAGGTTGACATTGTCGATATCTACTCTCCCCACATTGGTGACCCGGACATGGTGTGAACTTGATTTGAACACGCCTACTTCGATGGATAGTCCGCATAGGAAAGTTGACTTGTTACTTGTGACGGTTATAATATCCACCTTGTCTCGATCACGCGCAACGCCTGCCTGTGTATACTCGACTGCTAATGGCAGCACAGGGGTGACCACACCCGCAAACTTAATACAGCTCTCCTGGCTTCTCACAAAACAGCAACGAAACCACTAGTGGTATCCCATTCTCATCGAATTCTATCAGAGACAGGGTTGCAAAAAACCCAACCCGGGTGGGTTTTATTGGGCTTTTCTGGGTTCTTTTGGACTTTTCTGGGTTTTTCATGTTTCAATGGAGTTTTTTTTCAAAAGACACGGCAGGGATAAGTACCTTATTTTAAAAAAGCCTATTTTAATATTAATAATTAAGTTTAATTTTATAACTTGACTTAACAAATAGGTAATTAACAATTAATACAAATAAATTGATGCAAAAGTCTGAAAAAAGTTTCTTCTGACATCACGATAGAAAATGTTATATGTACTCACATACATCACACATTTGAAACTTATTTTAACACAGGATTACTTTTTATTTATATTTTAGACTTAAAAAATATTTGAGGAAATTTTTTATTTATTTTTTGCATAGAAAACGAATCAAAGGCACTGACTAATCAATAGCCATACAGTCAAATCTAGCCAGCAGGGTGACTCTCTAGTCTCCAGCATAGTTAGTTTTTTCACCATAGGTTAATTTTTTTAGGCTAGACTACATATGTATTTCAAAAGAATAGCTCTTTAATATAACAGAGGACAAAAAAGAAATCAATGTTAGTAAAACCCACTTACTGGGTTTTTCAGAGTGCGTTTTACCACCCTGGTTTTACTGGGTAGGTGGGTTTTTTGCAACCCTGTCGCAGATAAAATTCTGGTGGGGGAATACTGTGGAGTATCTACCACTAGACGCTTCTTCCTTTATTAGTCCGAAATGAATATTCTTCGTTTGGCAGTATAGTTCATCATCGGCCCATTGTTTTTTGTTATTTAACTTTAATTTGATAATTATTCATGGTGCATACCATTTTAAAAGGTACTTAAAGGTGCTTATTTTTGATTTGCGTTTTTTAAAGCCCTTATAGGTGCTTTTTTAATTCTAGGTTCGTAAAAAGTGCTTAATTTTCTTCCTTTAAAAAAGAGCTTTTTTCTTTGTCATGTCGATTGTCCTCGTAAATTACAAAAAAAAATTCATGATTTTCACAATTTTCTCTGCAAAATTTATCAGTNGGCAGACGTCTAAACGGTATTCTACCTCTTCCCATGTCCTGGCGAGCATGCCTGGGGGGACGGTTGCCACACATTTGACTTTTCGTTTTTGAGATGTTGAACATCACGAATTTTCTCTGCATACACAAGATTCTGTATATGCCCCCAGAAGAAAAAATCCAACGGAGTCAGATCAGGGCTCCTTGGAACCATGGAATAGGTCCGTCCCTTCTGATTCACCTGTTGCCGAGCGTCCAATTGGTACGAATAAAACTTTTTGAGCTACTCTTTTCAGAGAAATCGACTAAATTTTGCTATCTTTTATAGTTAGTGAGATATGAATTTTTAAAACCCTGGAGTTCTTTTATAGACACCCTGTATTTCAAGATGATATTTCAGCTATACTAAACTATTTCATTTGCTTATAGCATTATTTAAGTATGTTCAGCTATTCCTTGTTTCCCAGCAATTAAAATTAGCATAATAGTCCAATATAGCTCACAAAAGTGCACAGTGATTGTTGTGCTTCCTCTTAATATAGTGTGCATAATATGTACTGGGAAAACAGGGAAAAAAAAATTTTCCTGACTTGAGTACCAACTCTGTGATTGCATTGATAAATTATTTGTGACTGAAAACTCATTGTTATAGTTTCATACCTGCCGAGTCTCCTTTTTTTTTTAATGAAGACTCCTGTATTTTACGGCTATCTCCTGTTTACCGGTATTTTCTCAAATTTCTCCGGGTGCTGATCCCAGCGATGACTGGTGGAGACGAATTCTGCATCCGACTTGCCCCAACCGCAGTGCTGATGTAAAATATCCTCAGCTATAGTAGGATCACCGGTCAGGGTTATCTGGCCGTCAGGTTAACTGAGGGAAGTTGTCGTAGTTTTTCTCTCCATGTAAAGCAAATTTCTCCCAATACTTGATCCAAGAGTTCCCTTGTCTTCTGGATTGGGTTCAAAATGACAAGGCTACAGAGTCATAATAATAGTCATAAACCAGAAATTGGGTCAGCTGTTCAACGATGATAGTTTAGTAATGATAGTTTAAGTAAATATAAATAATGGTTTGAGAAAATGTTCTTTAGATTATGATTTATATTCATACAGAGTATCTGTGCAGCTGGAAAGTCATGGATTTTGGTGTCAAACAAAATTTGTCATGAAATATCACGATTTTTAAAGAAATCATGGGTTTAGGTCACTGAAAAATCTAATTTTTAAAATGTAACTTAAACTCACAGTATTCCAATGTTCCAAATATCTAAATTTGTAGCAAAATCCCCTCTCCTAGTCATATTCTATTACAATTTAAAATGTTTTTATCCTGTTCTTTAAAAATGATGGTGTTCTTTCAAAAAATGGAAGAGCTAACATCGTTTCTAGACTAAATTATCTTTTAAAATTCTGTGATTTCAGAATTTTTTGTTATTTTTTTCCATTTAAAATTCTAGTTTAGGCTTTTTATATTACACTTACTTTAAGGAATAAATAAAACAGCTTTAAATAACTGCATATATCTGACAGTATTTAGTTTTTTGCTTTTGTATTTTTTCAGCTATTTTATTGCTTCAACTCTTTCTTCTCTCTGTTTCTTAAGTTTAAAATCAATAAATATGAAGATGCAGAATATAACAGTTTTGCTCATACCTACCATTTCAATTACTGTTATTATAATGCTTTTTTAAATTTATTGTTGTTTTTGTGGAGAAATTGGTAACTTCGGTAAGTCATGAAAAATTCTTGGAAAGTCATGGATTTGAAAATCTAAAATGTAGCAAATACCCTGTACTACATAGTTTTTACTTCGATAAATGTAAGGTGAATTTGAATTTCTCTTAATGACTAACATGATGTATCAAAACTTCACTCTTAGCCTAAAACATTTCGCTAGTGATATCTCCGTTATTTTATTTCTCCAATGTATGTAATTTTCAAATGTTTTTTTTTACTATGCTTATCTACCTATGAATATGTTTGTTCATTTTCAGCACCCTTCAATTGACCTATCTCTCTGAAGTTGAAGTGAACGAAATAGAGTCGTACAGGTATTGGCTGGACGAAACAGCTTTCGACAACGGGAAACACAACGAGTTCAACTCTTGTCAGTGTTCCGATGTGTGTATGCCCCCTGGAGCATTAGATATCGAGACCTGCCAATTCGGTAACACTTTTTTCTCATTCAACTAGTATTACATAGCTGTTCCAGGGGTCACATTCCCCCTAAAATTCATAAAACTATGTGCAAATCCTAAAATTCCTAAAAATCTGATAAAATTTTGTTGGTGTTCCTAAAAAATTAGAGTTATAGGCTAATTATAAATAAAAAGCAATAATCTAAAATATAAGAATTCAACTACATTAATTAAAACTGTTTTAGTTTTGCCGCATGGGAATTCTGATCCTTAGAGAGTTTTTTCGATAAATAAAGCAATGCTTAATGTGAGTCACCATGAGAATACTATTATGTCTCTTAGACTAATCAAAGATACCATTCGAAATTATGGAGGAGTGTTGAAGATCACCACAAAACTATTGAGGGCAGTAAAAGAATCTCACAAATCATATCAAGAATATATAAGAAAAATGATCACGATTAATTGGTTTTTCTCTAACTTCTAATATAAATTGCTGATTTGAAATCTAATAATATTACTCAGTAGTTTTTCTTAATAAAGTAAGGTAAAGGGTAATAATAAAGTTTTGATCAAGAAGGTAAAAATTAAATAAAAATCCAAGTTGGTGTTAATTTATTTTTTCTCTTGATTTATTCTCACTTTTGCCTGTTCCTGAATTATGCACTTAATTTCTGATAGGTAATATGTAAAGTTGAAATTTCATTTTTACACTTTAGAGATTTCATTCTTGACTTAATAAATTTCAGAGCTTTATTTTATGGCTTGCAATTATTTATGATATGTGTGGATGAATTGTAATAATCTTCTGTTATGTAATAAACTACCGTGTGATCTGTTTTTATCCTAGCGAAATCATATATTACCCCTAAAATTTACCTAAAATTTTTTGAAAAAAGTTCCTAAAATTACCCTAAAATTTTAAAAAACTTTGCTGCTACCCCTGTGTTCAGAATTTTTCACATTTGTTCCTAATTTTTTAAATCAAATCTGAATTTATGTAAAATTGCAGTATTTTTGCTTTTAAACCAATCCCTTGTTTTGATCGCCTGCAAGCGCGCTTCCTGTGATCATTGTGCAGAATTAATTTTCAGTAGCTTTTTATTAGAAAATACTATTCCAATAGCTGCTGCTGATCATTTCACTAAATTGAATCTTAAACAACTATTAAAAATTTGTTTTAGTATTTAAACACTTACATCAGAAATATATGTCTATGGTGTAGATTATTGTGTTTTATAATTTGGAGGCTAATAATTATATAGTATTAGGTAATTGTTGTTTTTAAATTATTATACTGGTATTCCTAATTATAAAATATTGATATTATAAATTTCCCACAAAATATAGTGTTTATAGTTTTGTTTTACTAATTTACATAAGGTATTTAAATATATGTCTGTTAATATTATTATTTAATAGTTAAATTTATGTAATTGGTGCGTATGATTTTGTTGCATATAGTGCTCCTAAATTTTTGATTATTAAGATTGGCAGCTATGGTATTAATTTTTAATTTTGTCTCCTGAAATAAAAAACCTACTCTATCTGGCAAATAGGGTTGTCTATCGGCTGAGAAGTTTCATTAAATCTAGGTTTCTTTCTAGAAAAACTTAATTTGCAGAACTCTTGTCGGGGCCGGTTTTGACGTGTGCTTCTGAAGCTTGGACAATGGCAAAACTGTAGGAAAATTGTATCGCAATATTTGAGAGAAAGATTTTGTGGAGAATACTTGTGTTATATCTTATTTTTGAATAGAGAAAAAAAATATTTAAGGAATCAAAAATGATTTTCTAAAAATATTGCGTTGTGAGAACTTTTAACTTTAACTAACATAATTTACCAGATATAACAAGTAGAAGTAATTTAAGTTAATTTAAAATTATTAGCACGTTTACTATTACTGCAATAATAATCTTGATGAGCTGAAAGATAAAAGTAAATTAAATTTAAAGGATTCACATCCAACAACATAACTAATCTAGACTAAATGTTTTTATTTAAAGAACTTAATCATAAGTCAAATTAGTTTACAATTTAAAAAGGAGTTGGTTTACTGCTACATGACTTACATTTCAGATAGACAGATTATTTAAAAATAATCATTTTTCTTTAGTTAACATCATATCAAAATAAAATAATAATAAAAGAAATTATTGGGCACATAAAAATTAAAAAAAAAAGGTAAAAGACTTATCCTAAAAGCGCGCGTGGCCGGCCACCCCGCATCATCCCTCAGATCACGTTCATCACCAGTCGTCAGCACATGGAATGCCTAAAAAACGAATTGCCGCTCTTTTCTCTCGCTCATGTATTCATCCGCACCAAAGGGTGGCGCTACTATCGTTTTGACTATTCACACCTGTGAAGCAGTCCATTCTCAAGTAGGGGTGAAGGAAGAATATTGGAAGGTGTTGAAGGATAGGGGGTGTAGGTGAAAATCGGATGGGGTTGTTGATTAAAGTAAAAATATAGATTAAAATACAGAATGAGATTATTTAAATTAAAACACGGTGCCCAAAAAAATTAAATAAAATTGCGTCCATAAATAACTAATAAAAATAATTTAAACATACCAACATAACACTTGGTGGTGTAAATGAAAATAATAACTGGAGAAGTAGATTTAACTTTCAACTGTACAAGATTTATAAACATTCGGATAGTATTAAATAAATAAAAATGAATTGGATGACCTACGTGATTTGAATGCTTTTTACACCCACTGGAACAAGAGAGGGGGGGAAGGCCGTGGTTGAGATTGGGTGATTCGGTGGAGTCTGATTTTCTTGCAATTAATGAAAACAATTGAATTTTACGGATATATCGGAAGTTGTTATGTAGAAATCTTCTGACGAAGAAGACCTTGGCCCACATTGGGCTGTCTGGCCAAGTATAATGATGATGAATTTTTAATTTTCAAAACTCACTATTATGACTTTTAATTTAGTGTTTAAGAGCTTAAATACAGGGTATCCGCGCACCTGAAAATTCATGAAAAATCTTTGATTTCGGTATTGAACAAAATTTGTCATGATTTTAATTATTTTTTTTAAAAAATCATGAAAAGTCATGAATTTAGGTCACCGAAAAATCTAATTTTTAAGATGGAATGAACCCCCTAATTTCTCGGGATATCTGAATATCTTATATCTTGCTCGAGGATATCTTGCTCGGGATATCTGAATTTGCAACAAAATTCCCACTCACAGTCATATTTGATTAAAAAATAAAATGTTTTTATCATGTTCATTAAAAATTATGGCATTCTTTAAAACAATGAAAGAAAAAAATTAATTTCTAGAGTGAATTATCTTTTAAACTTTTTTTCAGAATTTTAGCAATTATTATTTTTATTTCATCAATTTAAAATTCTAGCTGAGGCAAGCCAGTCATTGGCGAATTTTTTTATTCGGAAATGAGAACAGAAAAATCAGGAGTATTTCTTTCCTTTCCGACTGAACAAGAAAAGTATCTTTAGAATGTAATCCTGCAGAAAAAAAAGAAAAAATAATAATTTGCTTTTGTATTTTTTCCCAGCTATTTTATTTTCTTCAACTCTTTCTTTACTCTGTTTCTTAAATATAAAATCTCTAAATATGAAGATGCAGAGTATATGACAGTTTTGGTTATTCCTATCATTTCAATGAATGTTGTTTGTTTAAATTTATTGTTGTGCTTTTGTCGGAGGAAATAGTAACTTTGTTAAGTCATGAATTTGAAAATCTAAAATGTAACAGTTGTAATTACAGGGTATCCGCGCACCTGGAAAGTCATGAATTTCAGTATTGAACAAATTTTGCCATGAAATGTCATGATTTTTACTATTTTTTAAAAAAAATCATGGAAATTATTTATATGTGTGGATGAANCCCTTACCCTATTTCATCCTGTTCCAAATATCTGAATTCCTAACAAAATCACCACTTCGTCATATTTTATTAAAATATAAAATGATTTTATCATGTTCTGTAAAAATTATGGTGCTCTTTCAAAAAATAAAAGAAAAAACATTCTTTCTATAGCGAATTATTTTTTAAACTTCTGTGATATAAAAATTTTTATCATTTATTTTTTTAAATTTCAAATTGAGAACAGAAAAAATCAGGAGTATTTCTTTCCTTTCTGATGAATAAGAGAAGTATCTTTAGAATATAATTCTGCAAAAAAAGGGGGGGGGGTGGATTTTCTTTTGTATTTTTCTTTAGCTATTTTATTGTTTCAATTCTTTCTTTACCCTGTTTTTTAAATTTAAATTCTATAAATATGAAGATGCAGAGTATAGCAGTTTTGGTTATACCTATCATTTCAATGAATGTTATTATAATGCCTTTTTTTATTTAATTTATCGTTGCATTTTTGTCGGAGAAAATAGTAATTTCATTTAGTCATGAAAAATTCTTGGAATTAGTCTTGGAAAATCATGAAAAGTCATGAATTTGAAAATCTAAAATGTAGCAGATACCTTGTTATTAGTTAATGCAGATTACACTTTAAATTACAGACGCCTAACCATTTTTTCTCTAAATATGGATGCCTTGTTTTTTTACCTATTTTATATTATTATTAAAGAAAAGTGTAAAGATAGAGTTCATTCTGTTTATTATTAGAAAATTTAAAAAAATATTTTGTCCCTAAATCTTACTCTTCAATTGTTTATTATGAAACATCTGTGATAATTAAGTTTACAGATGATTAAAAATAATAAAATATTCAAACAGTTTTTTAGTAACATGATATAGGGAATGCTAATGTAAACCCGGTGCAAAAAATATTACTGAAATTGATTCAAGGAAAAGACGAGGCAAAATATAAAAGAAAACATACATTCAAGAGAAAATGAAATAAATTATAAATTTAAATGATGAATGAATTAATTTATTTTCTGAGACTGTTCCGATTAAAATATGCAGTCAGACCTCGACATAAGGTCACCCTAAGGGACATCGCAAAAGTGACTTTATAAGCGGGCAGACCTTTTAGCCGATTCATTAGCAGCATTAAGACTTTTTAAAAATGTTGATACAAACGAAAACGATCAGCCGTAAATTAACTGTTTAAGTCAATAAATTTTAACAGAATTAGTAAAGAATTAAAGAATGTTAGATTTAAAAAAAAATTTAATTTACAATAAAGCTGTTTACAAATTTCCTCAAAGTGCACATACAAACATTACATCTTACCTTATTTAAAATAATCATTTATGCAGGTCTGTCTTGTTTTTGGTTTCATTTTTTGAACAATATTTTCTAGATTTTGTAACTTCTCAAAATGTTACTCAGCTCCCTCATGATTTGTAAAAAAATTTCGTATCACATTTATTGCATTGGAGGTTTCCACATGGGTTACAGCTACAGTCTCAGGATCACTGTCATTGTCCTCACTGTCCACAAAAATTTCAGAAATTGTAACTTGTTTGTTGGCTGCAACATTTTCCTAGAACTCGATAGGGGTAATTGCCTTGTAAGGAAGTTAAATAGGCTTTTGTTAGAAAAGAGCTTCCCTCGCTTCAGATAAAAATGACCTTATAAGCGATAACGATTTTTAAAACTTGACCATATATCTGATATTTTGTAACAAAGAATTCCTATTCAGTGAGCCGGGACTTTGGAAAAGTGACCTTATATGCGGGGTGACCTTATATGCGGATGACCTTATATCGAGGTCTGACTGTATTAATAGTTCAAAGTCTTGCTCCATTTTACTTCTGGTATTTTTTATAAAATCAATTTAGAAATTTGTTTTGCAGAGTTTCATTTTTTTTTTCTATCTGAATTTTCTTTCTTTCTTTGAAATTTAATCTTTTTTTTCCGACTGCGCTCTGATGGTCCTTACCTCAGTTATTCGGCAGAGCGGTGTCAACTTACGTACTCTCGTGTTTTCTTTTTCGTAGGCGCGTTTATTTCGTGCAGAAGCGTTTTTTTATTTTTACTCCTTATTTATTGTATACTTTGGTTAGCAAAGGAGGCCAAAATTTTTAATCAGCTTTGAAAAATAAATAAAAAAGAATTTCAACTAAAAGCAGAATTTGTATCGAGGCATAGATTAAAAAGATTCTATTTTATAGTTTTTTGACAATTTGAAAATAAAATATTTATAAAGAAAGTATAGATCAGGATAGTATAATTGTCGGGGGTGGTTGAAGGAAGGGACATGAGGTGTAGATCATCCGCTAACTGCTTGTGATAGATTTGATACATCACCTTTCCTAAATCACGCCGATGATTGGTACATCTTTTTTTTTTTTTTGAAAAAAGAAAAACACAGGTTTTCGTAGATAACAGTTCATCCATCTTTTTATTTATTTTGGTTCTAAAAACATGTTCATTTCCAGTATACAGCTCATCAATTCGCGCGAAAGCGAATCCACCACGTGGATGCTGGATCCTCCCTGTGTGCTCCAGGGAGTAGATAGGAATTTGATTTAACATATTGAAATAATAATTGTTTTCTTGTAGAATTACATGCTGCATCAAATAAATAATTAGAAGATAAGGTAGCCGAAACTTATAACGGTAAAAAATCAAAGATTAAACTCTAGAGCACACAGGGGGGGAAAAAACAAAAATTCTCCTGCTCCTGAAAAAGCAAGGACTTGCTCGAGATCCACGGGGAATACTGGTCTATCTCCAAAAGATAGCGTCCCCTCCTTAGCGGTTGCAAGAATATCTAAAGACGAGCTATGAGTCGAGCCCTAGAGATCCTGCAAAGGCAATGAAGAGGGCGCTCCTGTTGGAGACAGCCCAGTATGAAAAGTAAACATTGTGGTGATCCCATGATCACACCACAATAATAGCGTTTATTCTTAAGTTACAAATTGGAATTTGTAGATGCCATATGGTTTTTTGTCTATTGAAAACTTCTTATATCAGCCCTTAATTTAATAAAAAATAATCAGAAATGAGAAGAAAAAAATCGTATTCAGAGCACACATTACGAAATAGGTTAGCAATTTCAGAAAATTTTCTGTAAAAATCTGAAATCCACTGTGATCACAAGGTTCTAATCTTGGCTTGGGAGAAATTAAATCTTCGTGTAACATTTGAACTTTTAAAGAAAAACAGGCTGCAGCCTACCTAACCGAAATCACTGTATGTAGTTTCTGTATTTTTGTCTTAAAAATTTTTATCTGTTATTTTTGTCTTAAAATTTTTTAAAAGTCCTTAAGGGTTCTTTTTTCTATTCGGGGTTAGTAAAAAGTACCTAATTTTCTAATTTTTTAAGAGACTTTTTCTTGCCGTATCGATTGTCATTGTGAATTACAAAAAAAAAAAAAAGCATGATCTTCACAATTTTCTCTGCAATATTGATCAGAAACTAGTTATTTTATCACAACTATTTAAAATTTTTGAAAATGTTTTTGAATTTTATTGATTTCATGTTTATAAATTAAGCACTTTAAACGATAGAAAAAAATAATTTTTAGTATTGCACAGATCCTAATAAGGTTTATTTTTTGGAGAGTGATTAAAAAAAATTTTTGGGTGCTTAAAAAGTTCTTATCGGGTGCTTATTTTTTTGTTGAAAAATCTGTCTACGCACCCTGTCTCAAGTATCTATAAATTCTAATTTTATGATGTACTTACTAAATTTGACTTTCCTTTATTGTGAATTTCATTTTGAAATGAATAATTGTGTGTGTTTTACATGTCACAGACACACCAGCTGTTGTTTCTTTTCCTCATTTTCTTTATGCGGATCAGCATTACATGGACAAGATAGATGGTCTGACACCAGATCCTGCAAAACACATGTTCTTCATTGACCTCGAACCTGTAAGTATTGTCGTTATGAGTATTATTATTATAGCTCGTTCACCAGAAGTTAGCGGTTGGCTCCCCCTTCGTCACGTGGTTTCCGACAATGCTATTTTTGGGCGAAGGTTGTGAACAATCCTGAACAAGGTTGCTATTTGGCGATCGTATCACAAAAATATTTATTTCGCAAACTTTATCTGTATTTTTTTTTAACTTTAAATATTTCATAACTCTGACGATTCTTCTTGCCATTTTTTATGATATCTCTTTCTTTTGAGTGAATAGCTTATTCTTTTTGAGACATTTTGCTCGGGAGAAAGTTTTTAAATTTAAAATATATTTAATTAGCTAAGGAAATGAAAGGTATAATAGCAGATGATAGAGCGAAGTAAGTGA
The DNA here is from genome assembly GCF_043381705.1 of Parasteatoda tepidariorum. Taxonomy (NCBI): domain Eukaryota; kingdom Metazoa; phylum Arthropoda; class Arachnida; order Araneae; family Theridiidae; genus Parasteatoda; species Parasteatoda tepidariorum. Next base: position 34,611 of record NC_092208.1, read on the forward strand.
CTGAAAAAGAATTCACTGTTTGTGTTTGGCGCACATTAAGGGTTATCTCAATTTCAAGAGCGGAGATATTTCTCTTTTAACTCCAGTGCTGAAATGAACTCTGCGTCCGATTAAATGGAGCCGAGTGCCAACTCCTAGTAACGAACTTTACTTGGGGTTCTTCAAATTACGATTGAAGGAAAAAAATTTTTTGGTTTATTTAAAAAGAAAAGTTAAATAATACTTTGTGCCCTAAATTAAAAGTAACTAAACCATTTAAAAGTAATCAGGCTTTAAAAGTATTTCTTGTTCATTCAGGGTTGCCACTCCATAGGGAAAATATAGGAAATTTAAAAATCACCTAGAATAATGGGGATAATGCAGGGAATTTTGTTCCTTATTTTTGCCTTTAAAAGAATGGTGATCACTCAAAACATAATCTATGGTTTATTCAAAGATGATATTTAATGGATGGCAATCTATGGATTATTCAAAGATGATCCAGCAATGAAAACCAGTATAGTTAGTCCAATATAGCTCATACAAGAGCACAACGAGTGTGTTTTTCCTCTTAATATAGTGTGTATAATATTTACTGGGAAAGCACACTTTTTTTTTCCTGACTTGAGTGGCAACCCTGGTAATTCTCAAAAATGTGTTAAGCAATAATTAATATTTTCAATAAAAAAATTTTAAAAATATTAGCTTTTCCCTAAATGCACTAATAGGATAGTGTTTTAATTGAAGATTTTGAATATACAGGGTGCGTTCTGAAAGTAATGCGCATTTTCTGGGGAAAATATATTTATTTATCCTATGGGTACAAATGGTTAAAATTCTTCAAAATAGTTCCCTTGTGCATCAATACACACGCGGAGACGATTCTGCCACGTCTGGAAGGCACCATGGAACTCCTCGACAGGAATACCTCTCAGGAACCTTGTAACATGAGCTTGGATGTTCTCCACCGACTCCCAGTGCTTTCCCTTCTGCTCTCTTTTCAGTCGGGGGAGCAAAAAAAGTCACACGGCACCAAGTCAGGGCTATAGGGAGGCTGGGGCACTAACTCATCAATTCCAGCAATTCTTCACTGCGCAAAACTCGAACTTCTTTTTGCTCCTCCTTTCGCATTTGCAAATCCTCCGTCACAATCCCATGTACCAGACATTTTGACAAGTTTAGGGTGTTAGCGATTACCTGAATGCTTAACCGACTGTCTGACTTCAAAACTTCACACACATGCTGGAAGTTTTCATCGGGTCGGGCTGCTGTTGGGCGTCCAGAACAACGCTCGTCGGTGACCTTCTCCCCACCCTCCTTGGAGGCCTTGTGCCACCTTCCACACTGAGATCTCGAAATGCATTCCTCCTTAAAGTCGTCTTGAACCATGTGATGAGTTTCCGTCGCATTCTTCCCAAGTTGCACACAAAACTTAACCGCGTACAGCTGTTCAGGCGTACGAACACTCCATCACGCCGTGACTCGATCGAAAAAAAGACATTGCGCGAAGACGCGTCCCACCGCTCCTACTGCTCGGAGCGACCTGAGACCAGGCTTGTTTGGAAGGACAAATCCCCCACCACATTTTTTGACCAATCTGAGTGTGCTGCGATCAATAGTTGCGTCACAATAAAATCATGCTCATTACTTTCAGAACGCACCCTGTATTTATTTATTGCTGCATGCCACTTAACATGCAAATAAACATTCCATATCTATATGCTATAAATAGGAATAGTCCTACATCGCCAAACGACATCCTCGGCGATAACTCCCTCCGAGAATTTTTTTCCTTACTTATGTTAAGATAATGCATATTTAAATTTAGCAGTATCCTTGCTTTTGAGTTGTATCATAAAAAATACAAGAAAAAAACTTATTTTGAATATATTTCTTTAACATTTTTTTTAATATTATATTAAAAATTTAATATGAAAATATTACAATAATGAATCAAAGCATACTGCATATATACAAAACAAATTTTTTTCAGTATTAACTGAAAGTAGTTTGAAATTTAAACTGAAAATATGAAATTTAGATAAGTACATCATTCCCATTTGTAGTTTTGAAAATATAATTGTTAGCAAAAATAGCATATTTATAAAGTAAATAAAAGTATAATTTGGGAAATTTTCTTATTGATTCCCTAATTACATTACTTATTTTGAAAACTAACAGAACATGAAATGTGTGATGATCTATTTTGTCTTAAGCATTTTTAAAAACTTTACAGTTTAATCTTAAATATGCTTTCATTAATTTATTTTACCTTGATATTTTATCAAAAACTGAGTAGCTCTATGTAAACTAAGTGTTTCTATGATACAAATAACAAAAAGTTTTATTATTAAAAATTTTACAAAAAAACAAGCTTTTTTTTACAAAAAAAAGTTTTTTAAACCACATTGATTTTAACCAGCCAACTCATATTGAAATATTAGACTTATCTCTCTCTCTCTCTCTTTATATATATATATACAGTGGAGCATCGTTTATACGACGATCACTTATGCGACGTTTACATTTATACGACGTTTTAGTGTGGTCCCAAATCATTCCTATTCATTTTAATGTAAAAATATATCGTTTATACGACGCACAGAATCGGTTATATAGTATACTTTAANTTTCATGGTTTTCCTCTCCGTGTAACGCAAAGGCGGGTAGTTCCAACAAAAAGTCTTTTAAAGGCAAATTTCTCCCAATGCTTGATTCAGGAGTTAATTCCCTTATCTTCTGGATTAGATTGGAAACTTACAAGACTACGGAGTTGAACATTGGCAGGGGTCTGTTTAGAAGAAATTTGGGTATATATATATAAATATATGCAAAGTTTGCTAGTGCTAAAAAATTCTACTAGCAAAGCCATGGTTTATACTGGCTATCTTTAAGATGTATTGTAATACAATTTGCAATACTATTTATAACCTTTTTGTTAAATATTTATGCACATATTGAAGTTTAAATAGCAATGTTTTGTACTATTTTCCTTCTCTAAGAAGTTTCATTTAATCATACAGAAAGACAGAATACTTTATAAAAAAGTATATTCTCAAGAAAAATCATTGTATTTCACATATAACAGTTATTTTGTTATTTTCACTTTCTAGATATTTCTGTTATTTGAATTAAATTTTTTAAAAACATCAAAAATATAAATATTTTTAAAATAAATTAACATCTAGTGCTTTAGAGAAATTTATAATAATTTTTTTTTAATTGGAAATTTTTTGTTTAGTATCATAAGACTTTCTGGATATGGAATAGTATACCAGACAAAATTTTGGAAAAAGTAGCAATTTTATTGTTAAAAAGGAGTTTTGCATCCTAAATTTCTAAAAAAATGTTTGTTTATTTTTAATTGTCACAAAGTCAATTGTCTTTTGATTCATTGTCGAAATGCAAAAATGTGAGGCAAAAGAAAGAAGGTTTTAACAGAAGCACAGTTATTTTAGGACAACAAATTAGATTAGTTGAAATTTAAAATTTAAAAAAAAAACTGAATCATTAAATTTTAATAAAATCATCAATAATAAAACATACTTTTACATCTAAAATTAATTTGTGGTGTAACGAGGGGTGATAGTATTCCGGTTGTACCCCTGAATTCCAGGTTTTTCGCATTATTCCTCCAGGTCTGGAAAACTAGTAGCCAAGGCATGTGATTTTTTCGCAGAATTCCCCACAACTCAAGACCGTTGATTTGCTGATTTCCGGGAATCGGAACTTATAATCCGATGAATTATCACTGCAATTTAGCATTTAGAGTAAGAATTAAGTTCTACAATCTAGAATTAAATTTTTTAAACCTTCACTGAATCGCGTTAAGGAGATTTTTTCTAACATGTGTCTCTTCTGCTATTATACATTTTTGGCTTGTCCGCTCTTCATAGTTTTTCATGTTTGAAACTATGCCGGAATCCTCTAATATCGAGATTCATATTCACAAAATTTTAATATCTATCATCGATTTTCATATTTATCTAATTTAAAAGTTATTCATTGTGAATCGTATTTATGTGATTTAATAATCGAACATCGCGATTCATATTCGAGCTAGTTTAAAATCCTATTTCGCTATTCCTAGTCACTGGATCTAAAAAATCGTGTGCGATTCAAAAATCCAATAATGCGATTTGTGTTTTCACATTCTTAAAATCCAATATCGTGATTCATATTCATGCGATTTTTAAATCCAATAATCGCGATTCTTGTAAGAATGTGTTCTTAAATTAGTTACTATAAAATAATTAATTTTATTATAAAAAATTATATTAACTTGGAATAGTATATAAATTTATATCTTATTGAGTCTTTACACATAAAATTTTCAGGGTTTTTCAATTTGTGTCACAATCACCCCTGGGTGTAACTACCACTATAAATATTAAATACCATCAGTAGTATATAAGACATGTTAACTTGATTCTATCATGAGGTACCTTTTGATAGATGAAGGTTGACATAGTCTATAATTAAAATCCCCCTCATTGGTGACCCGGACTTGATATGAACATTGATGGATGGTCCACATTAAAATAGTTGATTTTCTTAAAATATACTGTTCAAAAGAAGAAAAAAAATCTGTTAAAGTGAATCAAGTCTCCCGGTCAATAAACAAAAAATGAAGGGAAAAAAATTTCTGAGCAAAATGCTATAAGCAAAAATAATAAATTAGAGAAAAAATTATTATGAGCATAATTGATATAAATAAATAAACAGCATGAATCAACTAGTGAAATCTGTTAACTGAATTCTATCACAGAAAAAATTCTGACAGGGGAGTAATGTGGTGTCACTACCACTATAAATATTAAATACCAATTCACTAGTATATAAGACATGTTAACTTGATTCTATCATGAGGTACCTTTTAAAAGATGAAGGTTGGCATAGTCTATAATTAAATCCCCCTCAAATTCTATTTATTATTGTTTCAAAGTATGAAATTATTATTGCTAGATTTAAAACTTTTGAATGATGATCAATATTTTTAATACAGTTCTATTTTGTAATATTTTTTAAACAGTTCCATATTTTGAAAGTTCTTTTGGGAGCATTTTTTTGATAGATATTTGTATTTATCGAACTTTCAATCACTGTTAGAAAAATAAATAAAATTAAATGTGTTTTTCTTAGTGATGTAACGAATAGTGATGGGGCCGAATATTCGGCCAAATTTTAGACTGAATACCCAATATTCGGTGGTCGAATACTTACTTTTTAAAAATTTCTCTTTAGATTGTAATTAAAGTAATTTTCAAATTTTAAATTAAAAATGAAATAAATATTAACAAAATTGCTTTTTTAATCTTTGTATATTTAAAAAACTTTTAACAACTTGATTTATTTTTTGTAATAATTTAAATATCTTGATGCCAATAACAAGGCAATGTGGCTTTTATAAATCTAAATGATTAATAATAGCATATTTTAGTTATAGTTATACTTGTAATTTATATGCTATTATATTTAAGATAAGAACTCATTACTTTCTACTGTTAAATGTATTCTTAACTTTCTTTTTTGTCAGAAAAATTATTAAAACCCAGAAAATTAAGAACTTTTTAAAAAGTTTCACTTTTGAAATTTTAATTTTTTAATTAAATATTTTTCAAATTTTAAATTAAAAATGAAATAAATATTAACAAATTTGCTTTTTTAAACTTTCTATATTTTAAAAAAATTTAACAACTTTATGTATTTTTTGTAATATTTTAAATATCTTGATGCCAACAATAAGGCTTTCACAAATCTAAATAATTTATAATAGCATATACTTTAGCATTCGGCTAGGCCGAATATTCGGCAAAGGGGCCGAATACCGAATAGTGGCCGAATATTCGTTACATCCCTAGTTTTTCTATGTTTGTCTTTAATAATGCTGCTATGAAAATGTCAATGGATTTTGGTGTATTGTTGCTGTATTTGTCTTTATTAATGTCCGTGAATTTTAATATATTTTAGAAATTGGGTATTCCTGTAAATGTTGATGCAAGATTACAAATTAATGTAGCCATTCCAAACTGTGATGAATTAGAGTGAGTTTTCTTCTATTTATTTTTTCAAATGACTTGTTGTACCTCATGTTCAATACTAGATATCCTTTAATGCCTGGATAATTCCTTTAAAGTACTCTAGAAGCAGTGTCATTTTTAATTTGATATAAATGGTACTGTGAATGAACGAAATTAGTGGTTGATGACTTCCACCGGTTAATGTTAACAATCACATAGTCGCTTTGGTAAATGTCCGAAATATCTAGTTAAATGCCCGGTATGCGTTTGTCCTACCAGGGGTCTGTTTAGAAGAAATTTGGGCCCATTAACGGACCCTTCACAAAATATCTTTTCATAAAAACAGAACCCTTCACAAAATATTTTGACTTAAAAACGGAGCCTTCACAAAATAATTTATCTTTTAATCGGACCCTTCACAAATTTGTTTATCTTCATTATTGTTTTGTTAATCGAATAAACCCTTCCCAGGAAAGGGGGGAGAGAAAGACAGATGTAAACGAACTAAATTTTGTCTGCGGCAAGAGCTTCTTCCTTTATTCGTTCGAAATGAATATTCTGCGTTCAGCAGTATAAGCTAAATACCAATTATTTGTATGTTGCATCGCTATTTTAGGAGCTGTAATGGCTGTTCATTTTTTGAAATTAAATTTTTTTAATTATAATTTTACAGTGTTGAGCATAATCTTGTATGTCTTTACAATTCTTGAAAAAGTTTTTTTGCAATAACCGGACCCTATTTGCACACATTCACAAGAGCAGGACCATGGTTGAAAGAATGTGACTTAACGTTTATTTTATATTCACATATGACGAGTCATTTTTTCACAATTTTACAAAAACGGACCTTTCACAAAATGTCTGGACAGACCCCTGCCTGCATCAATGTTTTTTTAAGGTCAAGTGCCACTGCCCAGTATGCATTTAGCCAGTACTCCGTTCACTGTTGTTTCTTCTAATCTATCCTCAACATGTATTAAAACGTCGAATAAATATAATAATATCAATGAATACCAAATGGGATATAACAAATATTTCCTACATTCACCAAAGCGACTATGTGATTGTTGACATTCACCTGGGAAAGACAACATTCTCTTGATTTCGGTCATTTGCTGTAACATGCATATGTAATCATACAGCAATAATAATATAGCACAATAAATAAATACAAAAATGAGGAAAAAGAAGAAAATTAATAAATTTTATTTACTGTGCATAGGTTGCAAGTCCCTTTTGCAGATATAATCGTGTGAGCTGATAAAGAAATATCTTTTTTCTTTTTTAAGAATATGTTATTTTATTTTAATAATTTTCTTCTTCTCTTTTCATTGTGTAATTTATTCCATCTTTCCTCTATATTTTGAACTTTTATATATATTTATATATACAGTGCAGAACCTCTTATCCAGAAAACCAGATAACCGGAATGAAATTCGGAACCGGAAATTAATTTTCTTCCTTAAAAAAATTTTTTTTTCTTGCAAGATTTTGAGCCCATTTTGTTATTTAGAGCGTATGGCGTATCGAGTTGACGAAAGAACTGATTTAGAGGACGGATCATATGCGGTTTGTAGACGAATCTCACATAAGCACAAATAGCTTATATATGTTATTAATGTTAATAATAACATATATAAGCCTGTATATAATTTTTATTTCATAATTTCTTTCCTTATTTAAACTGAACTGTATTATTATTTATTATTATTTCTAAACCTATTTCAAAAAAAATTTTTAGTTTCGTTTTATAAACATTTAAAAAAAAAAAGGGCATTTTGTAGCGATTCAGAAAACAGGAAAAATCAGTTATCCGGAATCGCAATGGTCCCGATCGTTCCGGATAATCGGTTCTCTACTGTATATATATTGTAATTATCCCCATATAGAAAGCAAACAATAATTATCCAATCTTCTGTAAAAAATTCTATGTTAAACTTTTAAATACAGAGTTAAAAAATAGTAAAAATTTTAAACTTATTAATTTAAATAATAATATTGTCAATAAAAATTTTTTTGATTTATATAAGAGGTTAAAAATTAAACTTCGCACTATACAATTTCCTTACTTAATTATCAATTATTCAATAAATCAGTTATATGCTGGCTAGAGAGGCTTCAGCCTTGCATCCATCTTTTCATCCAGTTCCCCTTAGAAATGAAATTACCCCTTAGAATTGCCCCTTAGAAAGGCGGCTTATTTAGAGCAAATTTAGGCACAGAACAATATCTGCTAGGGACTTAGCTGATGGAAAGTCCTGGGCTAGCCTTCTTGATGGCCAGCAGCGCTCTCACCTTTCCCTCCTTCCCAGAGCCGAGGGAGTAGCTTGCCTTAGAATAATTACTGGACATGACTACTTGTAGGCTCATCTATTTAAAATTAACCTGGTTAATTCGCCTCTCCTGTGTCCTCTCACCTTCTGGAGCTACTTCAGTGTTGTATTGGACTGCAAAACGCCTTATGTCTGAGAAGATGATGGCGGGCGTAATTTTAAAAAAATAAATAAATAAATCTTCAAAAAATTCCTATGAAATTTAGAACAATCACATGTGGATCTAATACTTACCTAACTAAACCTGGCACCATTTTCTCTAACTACTAAAAATTATTAATGTTATTATTGAAGTTTCTTCTTGGATTATCACTAATAATCAACCGATTTTAGAATTTATTAAACATAATAAAATTAATTTTGTTGCGATTTCCAGGATTTTTTCAATACCATTCCCCATTCTAAACAAAAAGATGTCCTTTTGAACTATTACCATGATTTAAAAAACATCCTTAGTTGCAATTTTGATTATTGAGAAACTCTAATTAATTTTTGTCTTTTTAATAATTATCTTTGCAATAAAGGAGATATTTTTCTTCAAATTGATGGAATACCTCAAAGATATAATTTTTCATCTCTTTTAGCTGATTTATTTTTGCACTATTATGAAAAAAATTATATTCTTAATATTGATTTTGTTTTTAGATTTATTTAATTATCTTTAATTTTCAAGATTATACAATTTTATTGAATAATATTTAACCAGAGAAATTAGTCTTGCTTCGTAATCACGATGATAATATTTATTTTATTTTTTAAGAAGAAAATATCCGCTTTGTTGATTTATATGATTAAAGAAGTAATTTTAATTTCAATAAAATAAGCTAATTAATTGAAACTCTATTGTTTCTAAAAACATCTATTTAAATATCATTTTTATCAAATGAATAGAATCAAAAGAATATGTAGTAATGTTTATTTATCTAAAAAACAAATTTACAAACTTTTTCAAAATTTGATAAAGCAAAACAATGCATACCCGACTAAAGTAATTAAATTCTATATAAAAACATTGGGTTTGTTGCATTTTATTGTAAATAAATTTACTAAAAAACTTCTTTGTTAATTTATATAATTTTTGCCATGTGCAAATCAGTGGCTAAAATTATGTACAAAACGGGCAATTCGTGTTTTTTCCTCTTTTCTATTTTATTTTACTTTTTTCTTAAATAAAAGTTAATTTTCTGAAATGATTAATTTTCTAAAATTATTAATTGTCAACTTCTTTAAATTATCCAGTATAATATTACCTTGCGTGCATCCATTTTCGGACCCATCCTTGGTAACTAACAAATCAAACGTGCTTCAGTACTGCAGTAGAAACACTATGAAAGAAAATCCTTCTATTTATGCTTTTACCTCAATTTGCGCTTCTGTTTTCATATTTTGTGATCCAGCAATCTTGTTACTGAAATATTTTTATATAGTTTTTTGCAAGGATCAAACCGTAGGTGAAAATCTATAATGCAGGTCTGATAATGCTGTATTGTGAATAATTTGGTATTTTTTTTAAATATAACTTCTATGGGTGTATCTATTTTAAGTGCAAATAAAAGAAATGAATGTTGTCAAGTTTATTGTATTGTTACCAGTAAATGATAAGCGTTTTGAGTGTTGTGAACAAAGCAATTATTATGTTTTGAACTTTTTAAATGTAATTTCATTCAAATATTTATATTAATGCTGCTCAAAGGAATTCAAGGAAAAATAATGTCACCCAAGTCTTTAGGTAGGAATACTACTCTTTTCTTTAACAGTTGTTGTATATCTAGAAAGATTGGAGGAGACAATTTTCCACTTTGCTTGTGTGTTTATCCATTAAACTAAACTCAGTGGCACGACAGCCCATAGAGGGCCTACTGTGACGCTACCACTCAGCCACCGGGCGTCGTGTTTATCCATTAGACATCCAAAATCTTAAAATATAATCACAGTTATTGTAACAAAAACCTATTATATAGACTTGATCATTAAAATTCTATGGTATTTTTTTCAGATTTGGTTAACAAAAATATTTTTTAAGCAAAACACTGACTTTTCAATGATTCATATATATTAGTTTCTTATATAATTGAGTTTCCTTTTCTCAATAAATAATAATTATAAATGTGTCGAGATACTTTTTTTAATGAAACTATGGTACTTTATACTGACCTAAAAGTACCTTATACTGACCTAAAAGTACCTTATACAGACCTAAAAGTACCTTATACTGACCTAAAAAGTACCTTATACTAACCTAAAAGTATTTTATACTAACCTAAAAGTACCTTGTACCCAATACCTAAAGGGGCCACTCTGACCCTTCCTGTCATTATAGGTATGAGGTTCTATATATATGTTTCTATAAGTCAAAGGCAGGAATGTTTAAATAAGCCCTTAAATTGGTACAAATTAGGAAAAGTCAGAAATACTAAACTCTTTCAGTAAATTAATTTTGAATTACAGAGCAACAAAAATGAGATGGGCTAAACTGGCCCTCAATCGAGTGTTAAGATCTGAACAGTAACTGTGTGTTTTAAAAATCGTGCAACACAAGTTTGATTTTTATAATTGTGGCCAGGTAAGATAAAATGAAACATTTTCCCTGGCCAACAGGATTTTTGAACTCTAGGCAACCTGGTATTGGTGTTGTTATGCTATAAAGAATTTTTTTAATAGTTGTAAAAATTTCAAAATCGTAGAATTAGAAAATAAAATATATTTAAATGTTTTTTTCAAGTGGGGTTCTTGAAATTCTGAATTCCTCACTTCTGAAGGCTTGTGCTTAATTTATCATAATTAAAAATGAACAGATAAATCAAAAATTTTAAAATAAAATTTTTAAAAAGAATTAAGATAATGATAAAAGAATAAATGTTCAAGTAGTTCATTCTTAGGAGTAAAGTAAATAATTCATATAATCAATTTGAATAAAATGGACAAAAATTATATGGTAATCAAAATTATTCATTTTTCTTAAAACCTGTCAAAAAGAGAATATTCAAAGGGTTTCTTAAAATTATTTGTTCAAGGCATAACAATGTCTAGCGCTGGCTCTATTTGCTTTGCACACAATTTTTACATGTTAGAATTATAAGAGTTTATTTTTATTTACACTCAAATCTTGTTTCAATCATATTTATGCACCGATTTGATGATTAAATAACTATTTTATTCAAATTTGATTTAGAAATCTTGAACTGCCTGATGAGAAGATTTTCTATCCTATATTTTGGTTCAGTGAGGTAAGTTCTTTACAATGTGTAATGAAATCATGATTATTATTTTATTATTTCCAGCAATTTGTTTTGTATGGATGTCAAATATTATAAAAGTCAAAAGATTAAAGAAGCAAAGTGACAGTACGGTAATGACTGGTTGCAGATAAGGATTTAGTTAACAAAATTACTCTTTGAATAAACTCCCATTTTATAAATTATAACAGTTCCAATGTTTATCTTATAGAAGAAGAAAAATTAAGACTGAAAACTCGCTGTAAAAATTCATCGTGCTTAACTGCTGTATCTTGCACACAGATACACAGATTAATTATTTTATTGTATTGTTAGTAATATTATTGTGTATGCTGCTGTAAAGCACACATGGTTGCCACTCTTCGGGACTGAAATCAGTCTTGAGAAAGAAAAAAATCTGTGGACTTAATTAATGTTTCTTTCCCAATTGTCTTTTAAATTAATTTTTCTTTTAGATTAAATTTAGTTATTAAAGATATTGAATTTATTAAAGGAAGTTATTACATTTATTAAAGAAGGAATAAAAGATATTAATTGAATTATTAGAGATATTAAATTTATGAAAACAATATATTAAATTTATTAAAGAAAGAATAAAAGATATTAATTGAATTATTAAAGATATTAAATTTATGAAAACAATATATTAAATTTATTAAAGGAACTTTTTAATTTTATTAAAGAAAGAATGAAATATATTAATTAAATTATTAAAGATATTAAATTAATTAAAAGTTTCATTTGAAAAATGAGAAGAAACTTTATCAAATCATAATATTTTTTAAACCAAATTTGTTTTAAAAACAAATGATTTGACTTATCTTTTGTCAAAAAATGTAAAATTATCTTGTCCGTAGAAATGTTCTAAATAGGTACTTTAGTTTAATTTTGTTGAAAAAGGAAGTATGGGTGAGCATGTTTGTATGTTAGTAATATTATATTTAGTTTAGTTAATATTTGAATGAATTATCTAGTTATTATTTCAAACGAGTTCCTTAAAAATGAGAAATATGTTCTTTTGAAATTAACAAAAATAATGAATTTTAAGGAGAATGCTATTTTAGATTTATTGTAAATGATCAAATAATGTCTTAATGAAAGAATAGGATTAAACTTCAGCATTTGCTTGTGTGTGTGACTAATCCCCTCACTGTTTAGTGGCAGCTAGACATTCGCCATGAGTTCATACACTCTCAAAAAGTCCGGGGCAAGCAATTTGCTTGTGTAAACAGAATTTGCACTATTCTTCAATATAAACCTGATTTAGTTAACACTTTTCCCACAACGTTTTGAAATTCTTTGCCAAAGTTAAATTAAGATTTTTTTTTTTTTTGAAAGAAAAGAAATTTGTAGAATTAGGAAAAAAAATATAATGGTGAAAGGAAAAACAAAGAAGTGAGTGATTTTACTTGTTGATGAGTGTGAGAAAGATAAATAAGGTTCGCTGCTATTTGTTTTTGTTTGCTGTAAAAAATAACTTAATAAAATAGAGAAAAATATTGTTTATTTTTCTAGAAAAATAAATTATTGATTTAATATACTAGCGATTGTCATGAAAAGTTGCCTTTTGCAGTCAGCAATAAATTTCTAAAANATTAAATTATTAAAGATATTAAATTTATTAAAGGAATTTTTTAATTTTATTAAAGAAAGAATAAAATGTATTAATTAAATTATTAAAGATATTAAATTTATTAAAAGTTTCATTGGAAAAATTAAAAGAAAGTTTTTCAAATCATAATATTCTTTAAACAAAATTTGTTTTAAAAACAAATGATTTGACTTATCTTTTCTCAAAAATTGTAAATTTATCTTATCCATAGAAAAGTTCTATATAGGTACTTTAGTTTAATTTTGTTGAAAAAGAAAGTATGGGTGAGCATGTTTGTATGTTAGTAATATTATATTTAGTTTAGTTAATAGTTGAATGAATTATCTAGTTATTATTTCAAACGAGTTCTTTAAAAATGAGAAATATGTTCTTTTAAAATTAACAAAAATAATGAATTTTAAGGAGAATGCTATTTATTTTAGATTTATTGTAAATGATCAAATAATGTCTTAATGAAAGAATAGGATTAGACTTCAGTGCGTGCCTAATCCCCTCACTGTTTAGTGGCAGCTAAACATTAGCCATGAGTTCATACACTCTCAAAAAGTCCAGGGCAAGCAATTTGCTTGTGTAAACAGAATTTGTACTATTCTTCAATATAAACCTGATTTAGTTAGCACTTTTCCTGCAACGTTTTGAAATTCTTTGCCAAAGTTAAATTAAGATTTTTTTTTTTTGAAAGAAAAGAAATTTGTAGAATTAGGAAGAAAAATATAATGGTGAAAGGAAAAACAAAGAAATGAGTGATTTTACTTGTTGATGAGTGTGAGAAAGATAAACAAGGTTCGCTGCTATTTGTTTTTGTTTGCTGTAAAAAATAACTTAATAAAATAGAGAAAAATATTGTTCATTTTTCTAGAAAAAATAAATTATTGATTTAATATACTAGCGATTGTCATGAAAAGTTGCCTTTTGCAGTCAGCAATAAGTTTCTAAAAATTCTGGTAAACAATGCTGGACTGCATTAATGAATGAAAAAATAAGTTCAGTCTTGAAATTTCTTTTTAGAGTAGCACTCATGTGTTTGAAACTAATGTAATAAAATGAAATATAATCAAAATTTAAGGGGTCACAGTACCTTTGCAACAATTTTTTTTTTTGATATTAAGTCATAATTATTCATTTTGTTTATCTTTTACATGCTCATTTAACTTATAATCAACAATTTATCTTCAAAAGTAATTAAACTGTTTAATTTTTTTTAAATTTAAAAAAAAAGGAAAAAATTCAAAATTTTTAAATCTCTAAGGCTTTTTTATTTTAACATATTTTCAAACAAATTTTTTTTTCCTTGTGCTTACAACATTCATCTTAACAATTTTGTGCATTTATTTGTCGATATATCAATTAGAATATTTTTTATAGATTATTTTGTAAAAAAGTAGAAAAAAAGGGTAAAAATTCTTGTTAGGTATATATGACATGCTGTAAAAATTGTAATACCCCATAAAATGCTTATTCCATGCACAGTTTAAATAAGTGTATTATACTTAATGTAAAAAAGTTTACTTTAAAACTTTATTGTGAATAGAAAAAATTTCTTAGGGATTTACTTAAAATTAAAATGCAGAATTATCATCTATGAGAAAAAGCACTTTAAAGTCTATCTGCTGATCAAGTTTCATTATTAGAACATTCTAGAATTATTTATAACTTTTTTTAAAATGTAGATAGAGAGATGATTTTTTTTTCATTACATTTGAAATTATTTTAAGTTTTATTATGAGCAGTAAAAAAACATTTCGATGTTTTGGTCATTTTTTGGATACTATGACCCCTTAAAAAAATCATTATTATATATAAAGTATAAAATATGGTTATGGTTAATAAAAATTTTTACATGTGTTATGCAGTGTTCTGATATGCTCTTAAAAAGTAGAATGCATGTTTTCAATTGCGTTCATAATCAAATTTGCAAATAATTATCAACTCATTCAGATGGTTTATTTCGATAAGGATAAAATCTTGGACATTAAATGACTGCTTAACATGATCAAAGGTGCCACTCTTCAGTCCTTAGGACTGAAATCATTAGACTAAGTTTCATCCATTAATATCTCTTTTCCACTTGTTATTTTAAATGAAAATGTCCTCAATAAGTTAGCAATTTTTGTTTAAAATAAAATAATACATATTAATAAATAACATTACTATTTTTTTGTAATTATTGCTAAATGATCGAGTAATGATGTCACACCAAAAAGAAAGAAATGGGATTTATACTTCTATTACACGAGTATTCAAAAACATAAGTTATGCCAAAAAAGAGGCTCTATAAACGATGATTCAGTGCTTATTTGCTTACACAAAATGTCTACTAGTGTTGAATATAAATTTGCTTCAGTTTTCATACTAACCCAATATTTTGAAATGCTGATCAAAGATTAATAAATTTTTTTTTTTAAGAAATGTTTAAAGATAAGACGCAAAAATAAAAGTGAAGAAAAAATATGTAGAGATCTGAATAGCTTCATGAAACAAATGAGTGGTTTATTATTCAGTGCTTGGTGAAAATGAAGATGTATAGAGTTAGCTGTTATTTTTATCTTGATTGCTGTAAAAAATAAATTGATAAAATGAGAAAAAAATTTAGAAAAATGATTTAATATCCGTGCCATTATCATGGAAGGTTACATTTTCGAGTCTGTGAGCTATAAATTTCTGAAAATTCTGGTTAACGCCGATAATTACGCTAGATAATTTTCGCATTGCATACTCCTAAGTAATCCAGCAGTCATTTGTTTGCAATTTAAAGCTAAAATCAACCTGAATAATCAGTATGTAATGAACAACATCAAATGACTTGTGAACACAAATTTGTAGGTTCTGAGCCGACCGTGCGCTCCTATCTCCGAACAGTTGCCAGGGTTTGCCAGCACGAGATGTATTTCCCTTTTGGAAAAAAAAACTCTTTCATCGTCTGGCAGGTGGGTGAATAAAATAAACAATGGATGAGAAAGAGCACCCAAGTGACACGTTCAGATCTATATTGCAGTCATTTCGACCACTATGGTCATTCTAGGTGTAACTTCATTGTATGCGCTTATTACATATAATAAATTTTTCTTTCATGCTTTTTAGGAGCTGAAAAACTTAAGAGGGAAATTGTTGAAAGTCAATTAAGCTCGCAGGGCATTTTGTGAAAGGTCTGTAGTTGTAAAATTATGAAGAAATGGCTCGTAATTTGTGAATTTAAAATAAACGTCAAGTCACATTCTTTCAACCAGGGTCCTGATTTTGTGAATGTGTGCAAATGGGGTCCTGTTATTGCAAAATAACTTTTTCAAGGAGTTTTTAAATTGTAAATAGATAAAAGATTATGCTCAACACTGTAAAATTATAATTTTAAAAAAATTAAATTCTCAAAAATAAACAGCAATTGCTGCTTCTAAATTAGAGTTGCAACATACTGATATTTGGTATTTAGCCTATACTGCTGAGCTCAGAATATTCATTTCGGACGAATAATGGAAGAATCGTCTGCCGAAGGCAAAACTTAATTCATTTACATTCATCTTTCTTTTTTTTCCCTTGGGAAGAGTTTATTTGATTAACAAAGCAATAATGAAGATAAAAAATTTGTGAAGGGTCCGATTAAAAGAAAAATCATTTTGTGAAGAGTCCATTTTTAAGTTAAAATACTTTGTGAAGGGTCTGTTTTTATGCAATGATATTTTGTGAGGGATCCGTTAACGAATCCAAATTTCTTCTGAACAGGCCCCTGGCTCGTATAATTATTTCATAACATAGCGCCCCTTTAAAGTTGATTTTTCAATCGAATATAGTATACTAGAATGGCTAGAATAGTATATAGAATAGTCGTTATGCTGGTTATTCTAATGTTAATGAATTGCTGGAAATAAATGTGTGTATATGCGTAACAAATTGAGTTGAGAAGTTGTTTATTGTATTGTAAACAAGTGCTTGATAAAAAAAAATTCTACCTCATTATTATTGTGTAATTTGTTTCTTTGATGTGTTTAGTCTGCTTCGATTAACCTGGAGACTGCTGAGAAACTGAAATTTGTGACAAAGATGTTGCCTCAGTATGTGACCATCGGATGTTTCTTGTCTGTTGCTTGTGGTGGAGTCATTATAATTGTTGTTTTACATCAAACAGTCAGGCATATCAGACAAAAAGTAAGATTTATTTTTTTTTCGAATTAAACCCATCTGATACAAGGTAAGGAAGGGGGCAGCTGCCTTCCAAATCGAATAGAAAGTTTATTTTACGTTACATTCTTTAATGAACTTTTTTAAAACAAAATAGTACAGTGTAAAATCCGTCAGTTTTAAGTTAGCTTCTTCATTTATCTATCAGCTAAATTTTCGCAAATACCATGGACAAATTGGGCCAACCAAATGCCTGTATTTATACATATTGCAAAATGCGATATGTTTACATAACTACAGGCTTCTGATTAGCTTCATTGAGCCGTCGTAAGTCCAAAAATTTAGCCCTAATGTCGGCAAGGATATGAATTTTTCGCTGCTAGGAGACAAAGTTAACAATCAGAAAACTGAATTCGGCATGATGGACATGGAATTGTCAAAAAATCAATAAAATAGACGGCGATATTTCGTCTGGCCGATGGAGGGGGAGAGACTTTATAGCTATTTTAGGTTCTAGTTAATTTTCTTGTTATCGATAATGAGATGAAGAATTTATATACCTCAAAATTAAATACCTTTAAATTCCTCCATGTTAAATATCTTCATTACGGAAGTAGTAAGGCTGTAGGGCCCCCCCAAAAAATGTTTCCCCAGGCCCGAATTGGGCTGAGGTGTAAGATTACTTAAAGAGCAGCTTATACTAAGTTAAGCAAAAAATATTTTTATTCATGGTTAAACAAAGAGTGTTTTTGATGCTAAGTTAAGCAAAAAATGTTTTTTAAACGAGGTTAAGCAAAGTATTTCTGAAGTAATTTTTATTTTTATCAAAAATTAAGTAGCAGGTGTAAGAACAGAAGTCACAAATCAAATTTTGATCTTGTTCCTCTACAACAGATTTCACGTGCCAGTCATTTAAAATGGAGGCTCCGTGGTGGCCCAGGGGGGGGGGTACAGCCTTCCAAGGAGGTGAACCGGGTTCGAATCCCAGCGATGGCTGGTCGATATGAATTCCCCAACCGACTTGCACGTGCTGACGTGAAATATCCTCAGTGATGGACGGATCACGGGTTATGAAATTCTGCATGATTTTTTTTTAAAAACAAAATTTTAATGCAATATTACGATGCGTAATTTTTGAATTTGAATAATCACTTTTCACAATATATATGAGTATATATGTATATTTGCTTAATCAATTATTGGTTAAAGTGAAATTTTTTTTAGAAAAAGTATGTTTTTTTTAATCAAAAATTATTTGTTTGAATGATTTCTAGTAATTAAAATCATTTAATTTTCTGTAAATATACAATTTTTGCTATGAAAATTTAGTGCTAAAGATTATCATATTTGCCACCAACTTGACTAAATGGATATATGACAATTAAGAAATTTAATAAAATTTTAGTCATATTTTTGTTCTTATTTAGGCAACTATTTTCATAGTTTTTGGCAACTATTTTCGTGCTTTAGGCTTCTAATAGCAACTATATTGATCATTTATTTCTGTGGCAACCCTGGATTCTGTCATCCGTATTTAAATGCAAAGCACCTAATCATTTTGCATATTAAATTAATTACTTGCAGATCTGCAGGATTTGGCGGAATCTCCTGCCATCGAAATTTTTTCCCAATAAAATTTTTTTTTTTCCTTGTTCATTTTTTCACTGGTTCACCACAGTTTTAATCGCAAAGAAACTGAAAAGGTTTTCTCTCACGGTTCTAATAATAGATCTGTACCACAATCCAATTGTGTTAAGTATTTTCATGTGGTTTCAGAGCTGTCAATAATCACATCACTTCAACGTTTCCTTCTTTTTACTTATTTTAAGTTGATAAAGTTTCATTGAGATTTTTTATTCTCAAAATTATATTGTCTGAATAGTATGAAATAATTTAGACTTTTTATTATTGTCTTATTTTAATAGATTTGTCATTAGAATTTTCAGCATTCTTCAATTGTTTGATGGTGAAAAAAATATTTTCGAACCAAAATTTTAAAAAAATTATGCATTTAGAAAATTTTTCACTACTTTAACCTTTAGCTAATGCAGTAAAATTTTAAGTGATTCAGTATAGTCATTTCAAAATAATACAATTCATCTCTTCAATCTAAATCAAATCTACAATTGATCATCCAATCATTTTATTTAAAAATAATTGAAATTAAAAATTCAGTCATCTCAAATTTGTTAAATATAATAAGTATAGGGACTCATTTTTAATAATTTTATGTTTGGTTTCTGTATTTATTGTTTATTTCAAAATCATTGAACATTTTTGGATAATTTTTATTTAAAAAAAAATACTGAACCAAGTTACAAATTTTAATAAAAATTTAATAGAGGTCATTTACTCATTTACACTTGTGATATGATATATAATTTTATATAATATGATATGATTTGTGATATTAAGCTTTTCTATACTCCATTATCAATTCACTCTATTAATCTCATTAAACACTTCTATTTAGTATACATTTATATACAATTTTGATTTAAATCTAAAAAATTGCACACAATAACATTTTTTGAATCAAAGTTTAAGCAATTGTCAGTAAAAAAATTTTTTTATGTAATTAAATAAAGTAATTATTCATTTAAAAGAATTGTGCATAGATTGTTTTTATGGTGGCTAATAAAATCTAGAATAGAGCTCTTGGGCAGAAGCTATTTATTGTTTTTACATACAGGTCAGGGACATAATATTATCATAGCCCCAAAAATTTGTGGCAATATTAATATTATGGTGGCATAATATTAATATTGCCACTAAAGATCTCTTAATGTGCACATTAATTACCTAGCTAATCTGTAAATTAAAAGATTTTCTCCATTAAAGTATAAAAAATCAAAAATTTTCTTAGATAATCTGCTTAGTATTCAAAATTTTATTTCTCTCCTTTCTTTATAATAATATTCTCATTTAATTCTCATTCATTTAATTTTCATTTAAATGTAATAATGTTTTAAACAGTTTGTTTCTTTGTATTATAACTATTTAATTGATTGATGATGGATTCAATTAACTGAGTTGTTGATTATTCTTTTTAATTAATTAGATTCTTTAGGCATTAAAAAGGGATTATTTAAGCATACTGAATTGTTTTTGCTTTTGCAGCAATTATCTTATTTTTGCATTAAGAGCTGCTTATTAGGTAATATGCAGATTGCCTCAGTAATTTAAGGAAATGAAAGAATCACCCTGGTTACTCTGTACATAAACTAGATAATCTGACTAAAAATAGACATTATTTAGATATTTTTTATGTAGCATTATTTCTTTGTATTACTTGTAATCATCATTGTATTTTTGGCAATGGCTCAGTGTGGGCCTAAGCCTACTATAGAAAATTTCAACCGGACAGCTTATTTTCTGACCTGGACTGCAGGCTCTTACCCCAATCACTCCAAAATTTAATTCTGCTGTGTCGAGCTATCGTTGTAGCCTTCCTCTTTTCTGGATGAAGAACTGTGGCACAAAAAAAAAATTCTGACCATTCTACATGCTGGGTAGCATTTTTAAAAAGTACTTAAAAGTGTTTATTTTCAATTTTTGTTTTTTAAAAGCCCTTAAAGGTGCTTTTTTCATAGGGAGTTTTTGAAAAGTGCTTCATTTTCCTTTTTCCGAAATGAGATTTTTTTTTTCATCACCGTGTTTATTTTCTCTGCGTGTTACGCAAAAACCTGCTTTTCCCATTGTTCAACGTTTTCACAATTCATTACAACCACAATCTATTTCGCTGTACCGTCGGTCCATAGGGTATGAAAACGTAAATCATTCAACATGTATGATGAAATACTTGCGAGTCTGCATGTGCGGAGCTGGGTTCAGTGAGGCTCTTGCATTCTGGTGTGCAATTCTGCTGCATTTTGCAAGATATTCTCCATTTCAGGCTTCATTTTCAACCCTCAGAAGTAGAACCGAAAAATCTCTATTATTTTATAATGATCAAGAAAAAGAGCTCTTTGTCAGAAACTATTAATTTTATCATGATCATGTAAATGAAAATTATTTTGCATTTTGTTAAAGTATATAGTGCTTAAAAAGTACCTAAAAGGTGCTTATTTTTTTGTCGAAAGATGTGGCTGAGCACCCTGTAGACAATCTAGTTCTTGTTTTTAATTTTAATAACTAACTAACTCCCTGGCATTACAGTCCATGTTGGACCATGGCCTCACTAACAATTTTTCTCCAAAGTCGCCTGTCTCTAGTTCTTTGTTTCCAGTTTCGAACTTTTAAGGTCTTTTTCCACCTCGTCAATTCATCTCTTGGCCGGCCTTCCTCTTTTCCTTTGGCCCTGGAACTGCCCCTTGAATATCTTCTTAGTGCCTCTGTTTTCCTCCGTTCTCTCAAGGTATCCTAGCCATTGAATTCTCTTTGCTTTTACATAATTCATTATATCTTTTTCTTTAAATAGTCTTGCAATTTCAAAATTGTATTGCCTTCTCCACAGACAAGGTTGGCAAGTTTCTGCCGAAGTGGTTAAAACCACTGGTAGAAACAGGTTAAAACCGACATGGCAGGAACCTTTTTCTGCCACATTTGTGGCAGAAATTCAGAAAATGACATAAAAGTACTGAGATTGACATACAATGGATAATTCATAGAAAAAACACTTGTGTTTAACAAAGTACAATTTATTTACAAAATTATCACCATTCAAAATCAAATATTACATTGTTTGCACTCTGCAGTAATCTATAACAAAAGACAAGTTTTGATGCAGTTTCTAAACCTAAACAATTTCTCAATTTGCCTATGCACGATCGAGAAATTTGAGAAGATTCTCTCAAGTCCAGCAGAACTAGCAGACATTGCCATCAAGGAACAAGCAAGATTTGTGGAACTTTCATCTATTGCATATTTTTTAAAACTGGACCACCGTGTAGTAGCTGGGGTAGTTGTCGAAACTTGACAGGAAAAATAAGTTTCAGGAAATGGGTCCGATTTGTTTTATATGAATATTTGATTTACTGCACTCTTTATAATTAATGTAAACAAAATCATATATATTTACAAACAATGAATTAAAAAGTTTGTTACAGTTACATTTTTCAGTTTACTTAAACAAAATGTCATTAAGCAATTACTTGAACTAATACAGACGTATTTTTAGTTTCTGCCGGTTTTTACCGGTTATAACCAGTTTCTGCCACTGGCATGGCAAAAACCAGTTTCTGCCAATAAAAAGCCAACCCTGTCCACAGATCACCCTCTTTGACAGGTACGAAAATAGTTCTAAGAATTTTTCTTTCCCAGGTAATCAGCATTTTTTATTGTTTCTGGGTTGGAGTCCATGTCTCTGATCTATAGATAATGGTTGATCTGATTGTAGTTTTATAAACCTGAAGTTTTGGTTTAATTTTAATAGTTTTGTTTATGTCTGGCTCTTTAAAAATTCTATAAATTTCCGAGTTAAAAACTTTAAAAAAAAAAAAAAAGACTACCGAAAGATGCGTTTGGAAACCTTTCTTTCAAAAGATTGTTGTGTATAATTTGTAAACTTAACTTAAATTTTTTGCTCAACATTTGTTTTCATAGGGTTAAACTAATATCTTACTTGCCTCATTCAACTGTGGTTTTTAGAATGGTTCAGTTTTTATAAAATATTACTCTATAACAAAAATATCGACGCACCAAGAAGCAATCATCCGATTGCTTTGAAATTTCGTATGCATGAATGTTTTGAACAGATATGGCTGGAATGATGCCGACTGGGGACGTATAGTCTTTTGCGACGAATCCTGCTACTTACTGTGTCCTGACGGTCATTGGAGACGCAGAGGGGGGATCCTGCCTTCACTATTGCGCTCCACACCGGCCCTCAACAAGGCATCGTGGTCTGGGGTGCCATTTCCTTTGACAGCCGGACCCCTTTGGTCGTCATTAGAGGTACACTTACTGCGCAGCGGTACGTTGACAACATCCTAAGACCTGTTTTGCTACCGTTCCTTTTGCAGCTCCCTGGGCTGGTTTTTCAGCAGGACAATGCCAGACCACATACAGCACGTGTTGCTATGAACTGTCTGCAAGCTTGTCAAACTCTTCCTTGGCCTGCCAGATCACCAGATCTCTCTCCCATC
>NC_092208.1:58005-72964 GCF_043381705.1 Parasteatoda tepidariorum
GCTGTCAAAGTAAATGGCACCCCAGACCATAATGCCTTGTTGAGGTCCGGTGTGGCGTGCAATAGTGAAGGCAGGATGCCCCTCTGCCCTGTGCGTCTCCAAACACGTCTTCGATGATCGTCAGGACACAGTTGGAAGCGGGATTCGTCGCTAAAGACTATACGTCCCCAGTCGGCATCATTCCAGCCTGACCGAGCGTCGATTTTGCGCGTCTTAGTGCGTCGATTTTTTTTGTTATAGAGTGTATTACTCTTTAGTTTAAAAATTAGATAAAGAATTCTGACTAAAGAAATAAAATAATCTAAGAATGGCAGACAATCTACATATTGTTCTAAACAAAACTCTAGAGTTATATTTTATTTCAGCCCAAGAAACAAATGGTGTACACAGCAGTTCGAGTCGTGCCTCAAAACTTCAAATGAAAACAACGAACTTTGGTGCCAACATTTTTATAAAACATGTAAATAAACTTTTTTTTCTTCCACTTTTTAATGTTTACTTTGTAAATTTTATGATATACACATCTAGTGATATTAATTCAGTTACAGATTTATTTCTTTTTATAAAGTTATAAAGGGCCATCTATAAAATATGTTTGCTTTATAAAAATGAAAAAAAGTTTTCTCAGACTTTGCCATACATGGGGAAAAATTAGTTTTATGTTATGCTATCAAATTTTTATGTCATTACTGCATTAGCAAACTCAAAAATTATTTAAATTTTATTATTATTAGGAAATTTTTATAGTCCTACATAAATTTTGTGTTTTGATAATGAAGGCCTCTGTATTCATATTTAATTGTTTTTTATTAATTTCTAATTTTTCATAGAGTTTGAATATAATTGAGTATTATCTTTGGAAGTTATTTATAAAAATTTTAAGTAAAGAATATGGGAGCGGCATACAGTGAAGTGTGTAAATTTTCAGGGGTCCGTCCAAGGCAAATTTACAACAGTCCTTCACTAATTCAACTTTGGGAAAAACGGTTGTTTCACAAAATTCTTTTAAAAGAGAAAATTCTAAGATTCTCTTTCCCGCCTCTTGATTTTGTTTTTGTATCCCCTCAATAAACTATAAATCCCTGGTTAATTGAGCATATGCAAATCAGTAGCACGTGATTGGTCAGATAGTGTGGTAACCTAGCCGATCGCTCACGCCATATTATAGAGATTTTTTTTAGCAGAGTTTTCTTTTAAATTAAACGACGAGGTACTACCTCTGCAAAATTTTATGAGAAGTTGAAATTCGAACATTGTTCTAAATTTATTCTAACTGACCTTTATATTTGTATGAAAAATGTTTTTCTCTGTGAAGATTCTTTCTATATGACACCGCAGGGAAATGTTCTCATAATGAAAATAACTTTTAGTGCAAGTACTGATAAATGCTTGTTTTTGAAAATTCAAGTTGAAATTTAACAATGGACGATGATTTTTATGGATTTTTAAATTTAGCCTAAAATTTTGCAATTGAAAATTATTTTACAATAACAAAATTAGATACAATTTTTATTTTACAGTAGCAGAATTAGATACAATTTTTATTTTGCAATAACAAAATTAGATTTAAAAAAAAAATTTTTTTTTTTTGCAATAACAAAATTAAATACAATTTTTATTTTACAATAACAAAATTAGATGCAATTTTAAACCCAAAATTTTACAATAGTGAAATTATTTTTGAACATATGGGGGAAAATATATAAAAATTTACCAGTCATAAGTGGTTTTTATTTCTAATATGACTTTTAGTGCAAGTTTTTTAAAATTCAAGTTAAAATTTAACAATGGACGATGATTTTTATGGAATTTTAAATTTAGCCTAAAATTTTACAATTCAAAATTATTTTACAATAACAAAATTAGATACAATTCTTTTTTCTTTTTTTTGCAATAACGAAATTAGATAAAATTTGTATTTTACAATAACAAAATGAGATGCAATTTTAAGCCCAAAATTTTACAATAGCAAAATTATTTTTTAACATATGGGGAAAAATATATAAAAATTTACCAGTCATAAATGGTTTTTATTTCTAGTGACAATTTTTGAAATTATCTTCTTACTTTACTATACTTTTGTATTGATTTTTTAATACAATTTTTAATTTTAACAAATTATGGCCAAATTTTCGCAAAATAGGAACCTCTTGTAAAAATCTAGACAGCCCCTGATTTTAATGTTACAAAGGATGGTTGCATTTTCTACTTTTTTGACAAACATATTTTACAGTGGAACCTTACTTGATCTCATTGTCAAGTGGTTGGTTACATGAAGGAAACAAAATATATATCTAAATTTTATTTTATTGTGTGTCACTACAGTAGACTATGCTTGTTTTGGAAATATTTTAATAAAGTTTGATATAGAACTCCTTTTGATTGAACTATTTTGTTTTTCTCAGAATATTTGTTATATCAATAAATAGTGTTACATATCACATTTCTTTCTGCAGCGCTCATTCTAGGCAGGGGAAACAGGGCGCAGCACCCTGCTGCCCTTTTAGTCATAAGAATCCACCCTGTTGCCCCTGATCTAATAGACTCCATACCCTTTCTTTCCTATACCCTTCTTTATTTTTTCCCCAAACTCTACAATGGATTTCTTAAACTTTTGTTATTTTCAACTCTTTTTATTTAGTTTGTCATTACTGTCAATCAGGGTTGGCAAGATTTTGCCGCAGGTGGAAAAAACCGTCCTGGCAAAAACAGGTTTTTGCCAAGCAAATTGGCAAAAAGTGGCAAAACCCTATATTTTCCAAGATGAGAGGACAAAAACACATTTTTGGAACAAAATTATTCCTAAAATTGAAATATATACTATAGAAATAAATAATTACAAAAAAATTAACAAAATTATTATTCCATAATTAAATCATAATTTAATAATATTTCATTTTAGTAGTTTAAAACATTATTGATTGAAAAAATTTGCGATTATTCTCTTTTTTCCAGTGAAATAAACTTATTTTAAATTGATATAACTATAATTTAAAGCATAAAATATCGATCAAGATGTGTAGTTAATTATTGTACAAATAATAATTTTTTACAATGTAATAATAATAATAATATTATACAAATAATAATATTTATTTGTAAAAAAACATTTATTTAAGGATTCTAAAATGAAAAGAGGTCCTTTCAATATTTTAAAAATTATTGCCTTTATATTAATTATTAATATGTTAAAAATTATTTTTTCATGTAATGTATCAAAATTATTATTCCTTATGATTGATTTAAATTTGTTTCAAGTATTTGGTAATAATATTTAATCAGCAATTTAGATAATTTGGTTTTTGCCGGTTTTTACCAGGTTTTTGCCACTGCCTTGGCAAAAACCCCAGCCCTGCTGTCAATACATAGATTTATATGGGAAAGGAAAAATAGCCATCACCCCCCCCTTTGTTGCACTTGTCTTTGAAAGCTTGCAGTTACTTCCACTATCATTAAATCTTAATTATTATTAATTATTAAATCATAACTACAGACACTTGAAAACATACATTTATTATTTTATTATTATATGCATGAGTTTTAAATAAATTACTTGGCTAATTAACTCGATATATATGTTAATTTATAAATATGATTGCTTTGCTACTTTTAGTAAAATAAAAAAAATTCTTTTACTAATTGACAATGTTTTTTAATAGAACGTGTAAAGCTCATAGAAAGAAATTATTGCCATTTTAGAATAATAATGCCCCTTTTTTAAACTTTTGCACCCTACCCTTTTTTCTGCCTAGAATGAGCTCTGCTTTCTGTGTAAGTTGTAAAGTGTTTGAACTTTTTGTAAGCTTGAAACTATTAACTTTTAATGCAGCATTTGTGTGTTTTTGTGTCATTATATATTTCAGCATAAATGATGTGTTACAGGTTTGTGTGTTGTCTATGAGTTGTACTATTAAAATTATTTTCTTTAGCTTTGTTTAAAAATTGTTGTTATATACTGTCACCAAATAAATATGTATTTATAATATTTACACACACATTTATATATATATATATATATTGTTTGTTGAAAAGGTTTGAACATATTTTAACATGAATGCTCTTTTTGAAAACCTTTTTTTTTTTTAAACTTGACATTCTAATGTTATCTTTAACTGTAAGATATTAGACATTCTAGTGAAGATATCACTACTCTTTCTTAGCACTTGTGAAAGTAATATAGTTGTTCAGCATTAATGAAGTTATAGGTCGGTTATTTTTTCAATGTTTCTATATTTTTACATGAAATTTCAGTAAATAATCCTTAGCATTGTTGTTAAATAAATTTTAAAAATTTTTCATAACCTATTTCTTATCAACAAGCTATTGTCTAAAAATTGCAATGCTCTACTGATATTTACATATCTATTTTGAAGCATTGATCTTAAATATTTTCTATGTACATTTCTAACTGAAGAATATATTGAAATATTTCAAAAGTTGATTCTGAGGTTTAAATTAATTTGTTGAAGTATAAAAATAAGAAATATTTTTAAGCTAAATGAAAAAAAAGGTTAATCAAATAAGGTGTCAACTTTATTTATTTCCTTCCGTCAAAAAAAAGTAATAAAAATATTTTTTTTTCTTTATTTTCTAAATTATCTTTTAATCTATGCAATGAACAAAAATAAGATATAAGTCAGTAAGTTAAATTTTGTTGTCTAAGATAATGATATGATCAACTGAATTTGTACAATAATAGATGATATGAAGGAAGAAATCTAAACTGGTTTTATAAAATTGATTTAATTTTAGATAAATGAGCAAATAATTCAAACTTTCTCACAAAGAAACTCTTTGTTTTAAAATGTTTTTGCTTAACTTTAAGAAAAACCAAAATTATTCGATATTTACTCAAATCTTATATTTGAATTTAGTGCTTAAAACATCGTTATGTTACTTTTTTAGGTCAAATTTTAAAAAGAAGAAAAAAATTGAATTTGAAACCATTATCAAATTCTTATTTTTTAAATTCCATATATACCCGTGTATATATATATATTTATTTTAAATATATTATGTAGTTCTGCCTAGTTTTGAATCATTGCCTATTTTTAAGTAAGTCATCCTACCGTCTTATTTATTGGAACTAATTTCTTAAAGTTAGACCTAAATCAAAATTTGTCATAATTTAACTTTCATTCCTATTTTACATAAAATGAGAAATATAAAATATAAATATTTGAATCCAACTAAAATTTCATTTATATCTGAAGTTTTATAAAGTCAATAACTAAATATTAACAGTAACTTAAACTCAATAGCTAAATTTGATTTTTAAGATATATATTCAATTGCATTTTTATATAGGTTCCTGTGAATATCTTTTCTGAGAGTGACTCTTAATTCTTTTTCCAAAATAGCGAATTTTAAGATCTATATTCAATTGCATTTTAATATAGGTTCCTGTGATTATCTTTTCAGAGAGTGAAGTGACTCTTAATTCTTTTTCCAAAATAGCGAATTTTAAGATCTATATTCAATTGCATTTTAATATAGGTTCCTGTGATTATCTTTTCTGAGAGTGACTCTTAATTCTTTTTCCAAAATAGCGAATTTTAAGATGTATATTCAATTGCATTTTAATATAGGTTCCTGTGAATATCTTTTCTGAAACTGACTCTTAATTCTTTTTCCAAAATGGCGTTGCTTGGTAAAGAGTTGTCTTGTGTGACATAGTTCCAATTTTTTATTATAGTGACAGTTTTGTCATTTATTGCTCAATAGTTTTTAATGTATTAAAAAAGACATACAAAAATTGTTGACACAAATTGTAGCTCATTATATACATTTTCCTATATTATGTAAATTGTGAAGCCTCGACTTCCATGTCCACAATCCAGGCTCAAAGAAGACTGTTTTAAGAATGCTTTTATATATTCCTCTCCTCATTTATGATCATGTGTCATATCATAAACATATACAGTCAAACCCCGCTATAGTGAACATTCAAGGGACCGAAATTTCAGTTCGCTATAACCGGGAGTTCACTATATCCGTTCCGTGAGCAATTTTAACTTGTGGTTCCGAACTCCTTCTTTTTATTATACATTATAAAAATAAATGACCCATAAAATGAATTACAAAAATGACTGAAAAATAATCCGTAGTAGCAAAAAATGTGTTAACTTGCTTTTATTTTTTATTAATCTTTGTCTGTGAAGAAAAAAAGATTAGTAATCTTTAGCTGATGCAGGGAAAAATTTGTCCATACACCTGCCTGGGTAGGCCATTGTTTAGGGATGAAAAAGTGAGACAAAAGAAGCAAACAATATAACTCTATAGATGGTTTTGAAAATAAGTATAAGTATTTACTTTGAAGTAGACATTTCAAAATTATTTGAAAAAAAAATGTTGTTAAAAAAATCAGTTGAAGACAGAAGAAAGTTCATAATATCCAACTTCCTCACTTTTTTAGTTCACTATATCCGGGAGTTCACTATAGCGGGGTTCGACTAAAGTTATTAAACATATGATTTGCTATTAGTTTAATAAAATAACCATGTCATATTAAATAATAGTTGTAATTTAAGAAAAAAGATGTAGTTATCTCAATGAAATTTTAATTTTAATGATTATAAATTTATGCATGATTGATTTTGGCAATTTATTTAATATCTTATATGTTTTAAATATAAATATTAATAGGTCTGTATCTGTTGAATATGTATCTGTAATTTGATTTTTTTTTTCACTCAAAATGGTGTTTCTGAAATCTATCTGTTCTGAATCGCTTTTGACTGTTAAATGTGGTTGATTTCTTGCATAGTTTTTCTATTTGCTATTTAATTTTAAAAAGAAAAGAAAATATTTAGTTAGAAAGCGTGCGTGCCATTTTGCCAAATGTTTTAGCATTTCAAGAAATAATGAAACATTTTCATGTAATGTAAGTAGTATTCCTGCTATTTTAAGAATTTCTCAAAATGTTTTTTAAAACATCATTCCATTTAAAAAAGAAATTAGGTCAGTGCAAAGTGAATGCTCTTGTTTTCCAATGGATTCCATTACTTCAGTAACCCATAGTGTTAGGAAGAAATAGATTTATGAAAAAATTCTTTTTTAATTTAAAATAAAATTAAAAACATGCTTTTATTAAAAATTTGAAAAACAAAGAGCAGCATATCATTCCCGATAGCAGAAACCCTCCATCACTGCAGACTCTCAGATGGATCCTTTTTAAAATATCTTTAAACTTGTTTCAAACTAAAATTATAAATCTAAGATGAGAGAACATTGCAAAGAATAAAGAATTAAGAAAACATTTTTTTTTAGTTATTTATAAACTATACAGTATGAGAATTCATACCACTAATTGTTCATTCAAATAATTTTTTTATGTATAACATGGTGTGTAGCATTTTTAAAAGGTGCTTAAAGATGCTTATTTTCGTTTTTGTAAAGCTTTTATTGGGTTTTTGTTTTTTTTATTGGTATTTTAAAAAAGTGCTTAATTTTCCTTTTTCGAAAATAATATTTTTTTTTCAATACCATGTCGATTTTCGTTCCGCTTTATGCAAAAAGCGTGCATTTCACATTGTTCTGTTCGACGTTTTCACAATGCATTTCGGCGTACCGGCAGTTCATAGCGTAAGAAAGCGCCAATCATTTTACATGTTTGATGAAATACCTCATGTGCGTCTACTGAGCTGGGTTCGGTGAGATTCTTGCACTCTCAATTCTGCTGCATTTTGCAAGATATTCTCAACTTCAGGCTTCCTTTGTCCATCGTCTGAAATCGAACCGAAAAATCTCTCGATCTTTTTAGGGTGGCTTATATAATCGAGGAAAGAGCTCTTTGTTAGAAACAATTTATGTTATCATGTCAATGAAAATTATTTTGCATTTTGTTTGTAGTATATAGTGCTTAAATATTTTATATAAGCACTGTATATGTATATAGTGCTTCGAAAGTACTTAAATCGTGCTTATTTTTTGTTGAAAGATTTGGCTACACACCCTGGAATAATTTTTGCGAATTTTGCTACGTGTGTGTTCAATTAAGCTGACTCCGTTGGGGTCACAGATAAATTTGGATTTATGACGATACCGATCCAGATTTACTCCATTAATTCTGCTACCGGGATTGAATGCAGCTCAGGTGACCGATTTGATTCATTATAGATTATTAATTAATATTATTATAATTATCATGATTAATATTTTCATATTATATAAGTAATATTATTATTAATTTATTACATATTTAATTATAGAATATCAATAATCAATTAGTTGAAAGTTAATATTGACACTGATACACTAGCTATATAATTATTCCATCCTAAAAAGTTGCATTAAAAACTCATTGAGCATTTGTATTGCATTGACCTCATCATTTATTTGCTCAACTCATTTCACTTCAGATTATGTCTGTGATGTTTATAATTAAAAAACCATTTATGTGCCTTTTCAAATGCAGCTTTTTCACTCAGAGTTGCCACTCCACCAGGGGAAAATACAGGGAATTTAAAAATTCTCCTAAAATAATAGGAAAAATACAGGGAATTTAAAAAATCACCTGAAATAACAAAGGAAATGTAGGGAATTTTAAGTTTTTCTTTAGAAACTGGGAAAATACAGGGGATTTTGTTTCTTATTTTCGTCTTTTAAAAAATGATAACCATTCAAAGTGCAATCTATGGGATATTTCAGCTATATTAAACTAGTTCATTTACTATAGCATTATTTGTTCAGCTGTTCCTTTTAATTTTTTTCGTCAATTATAACTTGTATAGTTAGCTCAATACAGCCCATGAAAGAGCAAAGTGTTTTATCTTTTGACATAGTGTGTATAATATTTCATATAATAGGGGGAAAAAGTTAGGAAATTTTTTTTTCCGATTTGAGTGGCAACTCTGTCACTACACAATGAAATAGTTTTAAAATTCAACTTTCAATATTTTAAAACAACGTCCTAATCATTAAAGTGTTTCATTTTATATAAAAGTAAAGAAATTCAACATAAGATGGATAAATGAGTAATGTTACTTAGAAGAATTCCAACCATTTATATGCTGTTACTTAAATAAAAGTATGAATTCATAGTTTTTTCTCAGTCATTTTTGTTAGAGCTGTTTATAAGTTAATCAATAGACGTGAAACAGTTAACAATAAGTTGGTCAACCATCACTGAGTTAAACATTAGACACCAAAATTAAGTGTTTTATTATTAATTCCTTAAAAAAAATGTAAGTTTGTAAAAAAAAAAAAATCTTTTCAAGAGAAAGTTAAATTAAATTTAACAATTATCAGTATATATATATATATAAAATTTAATAAAGAAAAAAGGAAATTTACGTAGAAAAATTAAGAATTTAAGTTTTACTGATTGCGCATAAGTTACAAGTATAAAAATAGATGGAGCAGGAAAAAAATTTTAAAAAGAGGAAACGAAATTTTTTATGTGTTACAACAGTTGTTTTAATATTAATTTCTCAAATATTATTCTGTAAAGAGAAAGAAAAAAAAGTGTTGCTTAAAAAATTGCAGCTCACAGTAAACATGATCTCATCATGTTGCTTTTTTTTTTTTTTTTTTCATTTTAATTTTAGAAGAAAAAAAATTACAGGTAGTCACCGTTGCACTAAAAATATATAATATAATGTCAATAATTTAAATAATATTACAATAAGGAACTGATTATCCGGAACGATCAGGACCATCGCTATTCCGGATAACTGATTTTTCCGGTTTTCTGAATCGCTACAAAAAGCCGTTATTTTATTGTTAAACCCAACTAAAAAAAAATAATAATAATATTTGGAAATAATCTTAAAAAGAAGAAAAAACGATGAAGTAATACACTAAAATGATCGTAAGGTAAACATCTTTAAAAAAAGAAAGAAAAATCCTAAAATCTTATGAGGAAAAAAACATTTTTTTTTAAAAATGGCTGGAAAATTTATTGACTTTCGTTCCGGTTTTTTGGTTTACTGATTTCCGGATAACGGGTTCTGTACTGTAACATATAATATATAGTTAATATGAATATTTATTTATGCATTGAAAAATAGTTTTTATTTTAAATATAATCTATCTAATGATTATTTTGCCAAATAAAATTCTTGCCAAAGTTGTATTGTTTTTTCTACTCTAAAGAGAAATAGATATATATATTTTATATGTTTTTTGTGTATTTCACTTATTGAGAATATTTTATGCTCAATTTTTTGTTCTCTCTGAAATGTCATCATCTGAGCTATTTTATGTGAATACTATAAATGAAATGCTATTTTGCTACTATTTATGTACGTACAAATATTTGCATTTTTAATGAGTCATTCTTTTGAATTTGTTGAATAACAGTCATTAAATGTAAGTGAAATGTGTGTGTGTTGATCTCATTTAATTGTTTTTAGTGACACTCTTAATAGTAGCAGGGTATCTACACACCAGGAATTTCGGCATTGAACAAAATTTGTCATGATTTTAACAATTTTTTGAAGAAAAAAAAATCATGGATTTAGAATCTAATTTTTAAAATCTAATCTAATTTTTAAAATCTGAAAAATTTGAAAAATCTAATTTTTNTCCGCAGAGGATCAAAATTGTGATGGCATGTCTTCGGATCATCCTCCGGGATGTTTCCCAGACCGTCGCCAATAGCCCATTGTGCAGCTCTAGTGCGACGTAAATTAACAACAACAACTTTTCATTTAAGAAAGCATATTTTAAATAATACTAAATTAAATTTTACTTTATTCTCTTAAATTAGAACTAAAAAATCATCATAACATTTTATAATCATAACATATATATTTGAAATTGATTTTTTTTTTAAATCATTGTTTTTCTTAATTTTTTAAAATTTATTTTCAAAAAATCCATTTCAAGGGGGGCCCCTAATCATTGGGGGCCCTAGGCCATGGCCTAGTCTGGTCTAATGGGATATCCGGCTCTGCCCCCCCCCCCCAATTTTCATGGTGTTCCGAATATCTGAATTTGTAACAAAATCCCCACTCACAGAAATATAGAATGTTTTTATCGTATTCTTTAAAAATGATGATGTTCTTTCAAAAAATGAAAGAAAAAACATTTCTAGATCGAATTATCTTATAAACTTTTGTGATGTTAGAATTTTTCTTATTATTTACTTTTTTTTATTTTATTAATTTAAAATTTTAGAGGAAGCAAGCCAGTCATTGGCGAATTTTTTTATTCCGAAATGAGAACAGAAAAATCAGGAGTATTTCTTTCCTTTCCGATTGAACAAGAAAAGTATCTTTGGAATATAATTCAGCAGAAAAATAAGAAAAAATAAAGATTTGCATTTGTATTTTTTTCCAGCTATTTTCTTGTTTCAACTCTGTTCTTTACTCTATTTTTTAAATTTAAAATCTTTAAATATGAAGATGCAGAGTATAACAGTGTTGGTTATACCTATCATTTCAATGATTGTTATTATAATCCTTTTTTGAATGTGTTATTGTGTCAGCGAAAATAGTAACTTCGTTAAGTCAACTTTTTTAATTAGTCATGAATTTGAAAATCTAAAATGTAGCAGATACTCTGTCAATACGATAGGGAAAAATATGAAGGGGAAAAAAAAGTAACATCAACATCTAATAAATATTTCATTGCAAAAGGCAAACGATTTTAAAACCGAAATTTTTTAAAAAAAAAAATAAAAAAAACAGCTTCCTGTGCTGATGTCAGCATTTTTTTTTTTCTTATTAATTTAGCGATATCTGAAGTGTGCCTCAAAAGTTTAGAACAGATGGTATTAAACCTAGAATTTAATTCTAGTCGTGCGCAAAAGAATTTTTGCTACATTAAAATTCTTTGTTTTACGTTGAAAATTTTTTTTCTATTCCTCTACGTTAAAACATGGCGCGTAGCGTTTTTAAAAAGGTGCTTATTTTTGATTTTCGCTTTTAAAAAGCCCTTGAAGGTGCTTTTTTTATTGGGTCTCTTTAAAAAGTGCTCAATTTTTCCTTTTCGAAAATGAGATTTTACTTCTTTACCATGTCGATTTTCGCCATGTATTATGTAAAAGCGTGCTTTTCACATTGTTCTATACAACATTTTCACAATTCATTCAACTACAACCCATTTCGACGTACCGGCTGTCCATAGCGTATAAAAGCGCCAATCATTTTACATTATTTTATCATGATCATGTAAAGTCTAAAAATTATTGTGCATTTTTTTAATGTATATGTTACGGGCAATGTAATTATTTAGGTCAGTATTCATAATGCTTAGTTATTATGAATAATGACCATTAAAATTGGGCAATTTGATAAATTTGGATTTCTTTACGATAATTTCTCACATTGCCCGATCATAATAAGTACCGCTATTATTTCTTTGGGCACTTTGATTAATTGACAGCAATGGGACAACCACGTGCGTGTGGTGTGATTCTGGCTGGCCAATGTTCACCGGTGAATGTTGACAATCAAATTAGTCGCTTTGGTGAATGTCCGAAATATTTATTACATCCAATTTGATATTAATTTATTCGTGGATATAATTACATTTATTCGATATTTTAATACTTACTGACGATAGATTAATGTAAGAAACAACTTTTAAAAGAAAAGCAAATCAATACTTTATTAAAATTTACACACACCGTTATTCTAAAAACTCAAAATCTATATCGTACACAAGAACTGCTGTTGCCAAAACATGGAATGCTAAATACTGCTGTTGCCAAAACATGGAATACTAAATATGTAATAAGAATATAATTAATGTTCACGTTCACACTTTTACAATAGATTAGAACAAACATCAGTGTTTGGAGTATTGGGCAAATATATACCGGGCCATGGCACTTGACTTTAAAAAAATATCAGTGTAGGGTATACCGGGCAAATGTATACCGGGCAGTGGCACTTAACCAGACCTAGTATGACTAGACCTTTAGTAAATGTCCGAAATATATACTNATACCGGGCAAATGTATACCAGGCAGTGACACTTGACCTTAAAAAAACATCAGTGTCTGGTATACCAGGCAAATGTATACCGGGCAGTGGCAATTAACTAGAACTAGTATGACTAGACCTTTGGTAAATGTCCGAAATATATACTAGGTCTTGTGCCACTTTTGCTACAGCTTAAATATTTTTAAAAAAAAAACTGCGCCAGATAAGAGTAATTGAAGTAGTTGCTTTATACAGCGCATGTGCGAGAAAAAATTTTAAAAAAAATTATCCATGTGCATCTAAAAGTGGATGAATATCCCAAGACACACTGTGGCTGTGTGTGAAGCAAATTGCCCACTTAGCTTTTAGCATTATACATAATAACCGGGCAATGTAATAATTGCAACATAATTTATCATTTTGTCATATCCTTTTAGGCACTTTTTAAATTCCCCGGGCATTATAAACAATGCCCAATTATTTACATTGCCCGTGACATATATAGCACTTAAAAATATTTTGTGAGTGCTTATTTTTGACTGAAAGATTTAGCTACGCACCTTGTAAAAACATGTTCGATAAAAGCTTTGTGCAAGAAATTTTGTATTCATTGGCATTGGTTCGCAGAATTTAAGAATTGCGAATTAAACTTTTATTTATTTATTTAAAGCACTTTTTAAGCCAATACGTCAGTTGCCTTTTAATGAATAAGAAATGAAGCTGAAAGAGTTTTGCATTCGTTTCCCGCGTTATTTCATTTGCTAATGTAAAGGATATTTGAAGCCATTGATTTCCCATCTCAAGTGAGTATCTATTATTATAAATTTTAATTAGAAGTTTTCTTTAAATGGTCATAATCTATTATTAATATATTAATTTACTAGTTACAATTTTTCGTCTTTTACATGAGAGAAATAAGTGCAGCATGAAGCAATGCATATGAAATATCGTAGTTATTACAGGAATAGTCCAGATGGCTTATTGATCTTATTTCATCTATCATTTGGTAAGTAAAATCAGTCGGAATTAACAGTTCATTTAATATGGTATCCAAGTAGCACAGGGATATTGTAACAGTTTTAGTCTACATCAACCGACATTGTCAATATTGGCGAAAATCGACATTGTGTGTACGATTCCCGTCGATTTCACATTAAAAGCCTGTTTGTAAAACTTTTCATTTTAAACTTTATTGTGTTCTTAAATCAAAATTAATGATGTAAAAGACAAAAAATGACGTCAAATTGTTATAATTCCAAAAAATAAATTTAGAGATATCCGAAATGCTGATAGAGATATCGATCGACGTTCCCCAACGTTTTTACGATATCGAACAATATTGTTTCGCGATATTGAATATACCTTATAAAAGGGGTCCACTTTTATAAAGTACAATGTTTCGCTACGATATTGTACCATGTTCAAAGCTAAGTTTTTACGATATTGTTTTTGTGAATTGTGCTACTTGGGTATAACTATATTAAATTATAGAACGAAAGAAACATTCGACTGGTCTTATCCCCGAGTAGCACATATCTCAAATACATCGTAAAAACGCAGCTGCGAGCATCGTACGATATCGTAGCGAAATATTGGACAGTAAAAAAATGGACCATTATTATAACGTATGTTCAATATCGCAAGAAGATACTGTAAAAAAACGTTGTAGAATGTCGATTGATATATATCAGCATTTACAAACGTTGTAAAATGTCGACCAACATCGCCAACACGATATTCAGAAAACGAATGCTGGCAATCACCAAAATGACGTTATTTGTAAAATTTAAAATTAGCATTTGAAAATATTTATGCCTGTTTGTAATCCGGAAAAAAACTGATAACAAAGCTATTCTAGCTTCTTTAAAATTAAAGTAAAATATCTGTAATTGCCAAAGTTTAAAGAGTTTTAGAGTTTACAGCCCTGATATATATATATAATGACAAAATAAATAAATACAAGAAAACACGAAGAAAGTTAAGAAAAACAATAAGTTTCATTTATTGCGCATAAGATGCAAGTAAATAGAACTCATTAGATAAGTTCGAAATGAAGATAAAACAAAGGAAAATTATAGACATATGAA
>NC_092208.1:73805-88999 GCF_043381705.1 Parasteatoda tepidariorum
AAAAGGGGGGGGGGGGGTGAATAATAATGAAAAAAAATATAACAAACAACTGATTTTTAAAAAAGAGAACCGGAAAATAAAAGATATAATCTTTTCATCAGCCCACACGATTATATCCGCAAAAAAGAGTGCTTTCACCNCGAAATGCTGATAGAGATATCGATCGACGTTCCCCAACGTTTTTACGATATCGAACAATATTGTTTCGCGATATTGAATATACCTTATAAAAGGGGTCCACTTTTATAAAGTACAATGTTTCGCTACGATATTGTACCATGTTCAAAGCTAAGTTTTTACGATATTGTTTTTGTGAATTGTGCTACTTGGGTATAACTATATTAAATTATAGAACGAAAGAAACATTCGACTGGTCTTATCCCCGAGTAGCACATATCTCAAATACATCGTAAAAACGCAGCTGCGAGCATCGTACGATATCGTAGCGAAATATTGGACAGTAAAAAAATGGACCATTATTATAACGTATGTTCAATATCGCAAGAAGATACTGTAAAAAAACGTTGTAGAATGTCGATTGATATATATCAGCATTTACAAACGTTGTAAAATGTCGACCAACATCGCCAACACGATATTCAGAAAACGAATGCTGGCAATCACCAAAATGACGTTATTTGTAAAATTTAAAATTAGCATTTGAAAATATTTATGCCTGTTTGTAATCCGGAAAAAAACTGATAACAAAGCTATTCTAGCTTCTTTAAAATTAAAGTAAAATATCTGTAATTGCCAAAGTTTAAAGAGTTTTAGAGTTTACAGCCCTGATATATATATATAATGACAAAATAAATAAATACAAGAAAACACGAAGAAAGTTAAGAAAAACAATAAGTTTCATTTATTGCGCATAAGATGCAAGTAAACAAAACTCATTAGATAAGTTCGAAATGAAGATAAAACAAAGGAAAATTATAGACATATGCAAAAGGGGGGGGGGAATAATAATGAAAAAAAATATAACAAGCAACTGATTTTTAAAAAAAAGAACCGGAAAATAAAAGATATAATCTTTTCATCAGCCCACACGATTATATCCGCAAAAAAGAGGGCTTTCGCCTTTTTTTTTTAAATCAGTTGTTTGTTATATTTTTTTTCATTATTATTCCCCCCCCCTTTTGCGTACGTCTATAATTTTCCTTTGTTTTATCTTCATTTCATATATATATATATTTCATTATTTTTCTATGAACTATCTACTTTTATCTAGGAAAGTAATGCGTAAGTTATAACATTTAATAAGCTTTGGTATAGGCGAGTATATTTTGCCATTATTCCAGAAAATAAATCAGAAATTAAATAGTTTTGTTAAGAGTTTCTTTTTTTCAGGATACAAACAGTCATACTGTGAAATGATTTTGATATTTCAAGAGATTTGTGCAATAAATTTTACAACATCTATATTTCACTATGTAGATTAAAACTACAATATGTTTAATTTAGAATGATAAACCTTTTTCCTGTGAAGTTTAAAAATTTTTAGTATTATATAATCTATATTTCACTAAAATAGCATGTATGGAAAACAAAATTCCTTTTCTTAACAGCATCAGGTTCGATTTTAAGAAATCTGATTTAAAAAAAGCAATGTTTACAAAAATTACAGGAGTCACTTTTACAGATTTCTGATTTAAAAAAGGGTAAAATTTACATAGTTATAACATTGTAGAGTTAACTGTGATCTCATTTTCTTTGGCATTTGTCGAGTAGAAAGTGTTACCAAAATATCTATTAGGGCTAGTATGGTTAGCAAATGTATAAATGAAGTATAATTTTGATTAAACAGTAAGGAATAATATACTCATTTCTATAATTTATTATATCCTCTAATACGATCAATTGTTTCTAACAACAATAAGACTGTGTCAGCTGAGGCA
This sequence comes from Parasteatoda tepidariorum, assembly GCF_043381705.1. Classification (NCBI taxonomy): domain Eukaryota; kingdom Metazoa; phylum Arthropoda; class Arachnida; order Araneae; family Theridiidae; genus Parasteatoda; species Parasteatoda tepidariorum. The sequence goes on from NC_092208.1 coordinate 75,704, forward strand.
AAATTAGTCTTTTTGCCTTCCAAGTCGTTGGCGGTGGCAAGAACTTTACCAAATTTTTCAGCTTTTTCTCGTCGGCAAGCTTCTTTGAACAGTATCAAGATTGCCGCTGAAAAAAAGTAAGACACGAACTATGGTTAATTTTAATATCTTCATATTAAAAGACATACTGGAAACATTTCCTGAACTAAAAAAGACATAAGCATAAAGCAAGTACTGCTAGCGGTGTTTATGCTCATCTCTAGTTTGAAAATTCTTTCGTATGGAATCAGAGCTGTTTTAATTTGAATAATTTTTAAAAATTATTTTATTTTTAAGAATGAAAAACAAATACATTATTAGAAAAGCTTTAATACATTATTTGTATAGAATGCTTAAGGTAGCCATACTTTTCACGTTTTTAGAAAGGCAGTCTATCGCCAATAGCCCATTGTGCAGCTCCAGTGCGACGTAAATGAACTACAACAACAACAAATAATGTAGGAAATGTTCTAATTCTAGCTCTTTTTTCATTCATATCATTGGTATGGAATCTTCAAGAATCATTACAGTGAAGCATTAATTCCTCGGACTTTAAAAAAATCAAATTTGAAAAAAAAAAAAAAATCTGACCAAATCAGTTCTTGGTTTAATACGTCATTGAACAGGAATTTAAATTGACTGATCAATCTGCCTATTAATGGGAAATGAACCTCAATTTCGAACTTTCGTTACCTAATTGTAATATAACTTTATCTGCTTCTCTATCATAAAATCCCAAACGAGAACTTCTTTGTGAAGTACGCGCCATCTTTTTATATTAAGAATGAAATATTTAATGAATATTATTGAACGAATATTATAAAATATATAGTGAATAATTATTTTATATTAAAATGAAATATTATATTTTCCTTGAAAAGGATTTTATGAAATTTAGAAATTAGATTTTCAGAACATTTAGCACCGGACCGTCATATAAATATATTGTCTTTTGTTTATAATAAATGAGTTATTGATTTGTCTTCAATATTATTCACTATACTATATACTAGTTATATTACAAATATTCGGTATTCGGCAAAGTATCGTTTGAAAAAAGTATTTTTCGACAAAGTATACTTTTGGAGAAATTTTAATACAATTAATAAAGAGTAATTTAAAATCGTATTTTATACTATAGGATATTAAAAATAGTTTTTACACCTATTTGTTTAAGTTCTAAAATGTGTTGATTTATGTGACGAAATGGAAAAGCGAAGAATTGAAACGAGATTTACTTTACTCTGAGTTTTTGAATGCTGATTTTTATCTTTTTTTTAATTACATTCAGGCAAAGTCAATTTCTTTGTTATTACAATACTTATACGTTTAAAAAATTGAGACCTTTTTTTTGTTTAATATTTGTTCGTTTTTCTGTTTTAACAAAAGCGAAGCATGTTAACGGAGCGTTTCTAATAGACTTTATGATCACTTTTTTTCTTGTACGGTAAAACAGATGGAATACAGTGATTCTGAACTAAGAACTTTTTTTTTTTTCCTCTTTTGATTTCTTTTATTAACTTTTCTTTTTATCAGCGTTTTTATTATGAGAGCATTTTTTATGGAGCGTTCCTAATAAAATGTTATTCTTTTATGGTCACTTTTGTTTTTTCTTCTAAAAATGCAGCAATGCGAAAAAGCTTCTTTAAAACTTTTAGCGTTAAATCAATCAGTTAAAGAACGGTTTTTGTTTCTATCTAGCTTTTTCTTTTTCAAAAATCTTGTGTTTTTTATTAATGACGCGGCAATTAAGAGGAAAATAGGGTAGTGTTTAATAAATACTAAGTTCTTGTAAAAATGTATTAGTATTTTTAATTTTTTCTTCTGTTTTAAATCACAATGTTTATTCATGCTCATTAATATATACTTCGGCAATAAATATGCGCAGCAACAATTAAAATTAAAAAATTTAATTCTAAAGTTTAATGTCACTTTACTAATTTTGGAAACTTTCAAGTTGGCTCACAATGCCTTACAAAAATACCAGATAATTACCAGATTGCAACAAAAATGAGACAGTTACGGAGGGAAGTCATATCTGAGCTCTACGACGTCCGCCTTTAGTGACCTCACATTTTGACTTCAACCAGACACATGGTGCGTTGCGTTTTTAAAAAGTGTTTAAAGGTGCTTGTTTTCGATTTTCGTTTTTTAAAAGCCCTTAAAGGTGCTTCTTTCATGGGGTGTTTTTTAAAGTGCTTAGTTTTCCCTTTTCAGAAATGACATTTCTTTTTTCTTTATACTGAACTGGATTCGGTGAGATTATTGCACTCTCGTATGCAACTCTGTTGCATTTTGTAAGATATTCTCAATTTCAAGCTTCATTTTCCACCCTCTGAAATCGAACGGAAAAATCTCTCGATCATTTTTTAATGAAGTGAAGAAAATAGTTCTTTGTCTTATTTCTCATGATCTTGTAAAGTCTTTGAAAATCATTTTGCATTTTGTTAATGTATATAGTGCTTAAAAATATTTTTTTAGTACTTCAACAGCAGATCACCTAAGTCAAGCATCACTGGCTTCGGTCAGTGTGCGGGTGGGTGACCCACTTGGATCAGTCTGCGTAGGGACCGAGGGTGTGCGGTAGTGGCCCTCGTTAAACTGTGCTACCGTAAAGTGCTCGACTTCGCGTGCAGGTCGTTGAGCTACCGAAGCGGGGGTGCCATCCCCTCTGCAGAGGATCAAAAGTGTGATGGCATGTCTTCGGATCATCCTCAGGGATGTTTCCCAGACCGTCGCCAATAGCCCATTGTGCAGCTCCAGTGCGAAGTAAATGAACTACAACATAATGTACTTCAAAGGTGCTTATTTTTTGTTGAAAGAATTGGCTACACTGTCATCAACGCGAGACATTTTATTGTCGCTTCGATGTCACGGTGTGACGGACAATGTGACATATTCATGTCTCAACTTAGTCACACGGAGACCCTGTTGAGACGGAAACGTATCCATTTCGTCACACTGTTGAGACCTGATTATGTCACATCTTTGTCTCACGGAGACCCAATGGAGACGTGAACATGACACATCTTCGTCGCATGGTGATCGTGCTGAGACGTGAACACGACACATCTTCGTCACATGGTGATCGTGTTGAGACGTGAGCGTGACACATCTACGTCACATGGTGATCGTGTTGAGACGTGAACATGACACATCTTCGGCACATGGTGATCGTGTTGAGACGTGAACACGACACATCTTCGTCACATGGTGATCGTGTTGAGACGTAAATACATCACAGTTTTGTCGCACCATAACCCTGACGTAAAAATATCACACAGTGTCACAAAATTTACATTTAAATGGTAGTTACTTTTGGGAGAGTTTCTATTAACCCGTCTCGCTTAATCTTGTAATTGAAAATGTTCAAGAATTTGAGTCAGTTGAAAAATATCATTTATGGCAAAATTATTTAGTCTTGAATCAAAATTTTCCTCTTTTGGTAGAATTATTTCCAAAGATTTTGCGTTGAAGAAAACCTTGAAGAGAAGACATCCCGGCAAACATCTGCACCCAATGCTGAAAAGATCAAATAAGGAAACTATCAAAACAAGCAATTCAATAAAGCAAATAACTAGTTTGAAACAAAATATTTGTGTGAGGCTCTTTCTGACTATACAACCTTGCGTTGCAATCAGAGTGCACTGAAGACAATGCTATATTAATGATTTACATTTAGAGTTGAAAGTTAAATTCGAAAAAAAGAAGTTATTTTAGGAAAAAAACAAGCATCTCAAACAAACAAGCCTCTTTTTATCTTATAAAGCTAACTCATTTTTCTGATGTAAAATTAAATGCAAACTTAAAAAAAAAAGAGTCCCTCCGCGCAGAAGAAGTTAAACTTCACAACCTGCGACGTTAATTGTAGCAGAATCAGCAGTCGTAGAAAGATCACTAGTTNTTTCCGAAATGCTTCCACCCTTGGCCCGAAAGCCAATAATCATGCCCTTTTGGGCGTCGGATAAATCGCTACTTTTCTGCATTGCGCCAACGACTGAAATGCTTTTCGATGCCCTAGGACATCCAATGTATACACTACACTGTAATGTGCTGCCACCTGCACTCTGTGAGTGGTTATTTCACGTTGACGTCGAAAGTAGGTGGTGTTCACATTAATGTGACTGGACTGTGTATGTTTAAAAAATTGAGAACTTTTTTTGTTTAATATTTGTTCGTTTTTCTGTTTTAACAAAAGCGAAGCATGTTAACGGAGCGTTTCTAATAGACTTTATGATCACTTTTTTTCTTGTACGGTAAAACAGATGGAATACAGTGATTCTGAACTAAGAACTTTTTTTTTCCTCTTTTGATTTCTTTTATTAACTTTTCTTTTTATCAGCGTTTTTATTATGAGAGCATTTTTTATAGAGCGTTCCTAATAAAATGTTATTCTTTTATGGTCACTTTTGTTTTTTCTTCTAAAAATACAACAAAGCGAAAAAGCTTCTTTAAAACTTTTAGCGTTAAATCAATCAGATTAAAGAACGGTTTTTGTTTCCATCTATCTTTTTCTTTTTCAAAAATCTTATGTTTTTTATTAATGACGCGGCAATTAAGAGGAAAATAGGGTAGTGTTTAATAAATACTAAGTTCTTGTAAAAATGTATTAGTATTTTTAATTTTTTTCTTCTGTTTTAAATCACAATGTTTATTCATGTTCATTAATATATACTTCGGCAATAAATACGCGCAGCAACAATTAAAATTAAAAAATTGAATTCTAAAGTTTAATGTCACTTTATTAATTTAAGAAACTTTCAAGTTGGCTCGCAATGCCTTACAAAAATACCAGATAATTACCAGATTGCAACAAAAATGAGACAGTTACGGAGATTCATTTGGAAAGTCATATCTGAGCTCTACGACGTCCGCCTATAGCAGGGATGGCGAACCAATGGCACGCGTGCCTTTTATGGCACGCGACACAATATTTTGGGCACTCCACTGATCACAATTGTTGTTACACTATGAATTGTTATTACACAAATGCTATTACGCTATGAAGCATATGTAACAATTAAATTAAAATTCACAAAAATCAAACAAAATAAAAAACAATTATTAATTAAAAATTAATACTAAAAAAACAATTAACAACCGTAAAAAACAAACTAACAATAAATAACTAGCAAAAAAAATCAACAATCCTGCTTAAACTAACATCTTACAACCTAAATATAAGTTATTGGTCATCTGATCTGCAACAACAGAAGTCACACTGATGCTACTTTAAGTTGAATTGTATTTGTATTTTTTTTTTCAATGTAAATAAAGAGTTTTGAGTTAATAGTATTTAGTATTATTATTTTCCCAATAATCACGAAGTCAAAATTATTTGACGGCACGTCTATGACCTCACTAAGCAATTTTTTAGAGAAAATGGCACGTTGGTGAATAAAGGTTCGCCACCCCTGGCCTATAGTGACCTCACATTTTGACTTCAACCAGACACATGGTGCGTTGCGTTTTTAAAAAGTGCTTAAAGGTGCTTGTTTTCGATTTTCGTTTTTTAAAAGCCCTTAAAGGTGCTTCTTTCATGGGGTGTTTTTTAAAGTGCTTAGTTTTCCCTTTTCAGAAATGACATTTCTTTTTTCTTTATACTGAACTGGATTCGGTGAGATTATTGCACTCTCGTATGCAACTCTGTTGCATTTTGTAAGATATTCTCAATTTCAAGCTTCATTTTCCACCCTCTGAAATCGAACGGAAAAATCTCTCGATCATTTTTTAATGAAGTGAAGAAAAGAGTTCTTTGTCTTATTTCTCATGATCATGTAAAGTCTTTGAAAATCATTTTGCATTTTGTTAATGTAGTGCTTAAAAATATTTTTTGAGTACTTCAACAGCAGATCACCGAAGTCAAGCATCACTGGCTGCGGTTAGTGTGCGGGTGGGTGACCCACTTGGATCAGTCTGCGTAGGGACCGAGGGTGTGCGGTAGTGGCCCTCGCTAAACTGTGCTACCGTAAAGTGCTCGGCTTCACGTGCCGGTCGTCGGGCTACCGAAGCAGGGGTACCATCCTCTCTGAAGAGGATCAAAATTGTGATGGCATGTCTTCGGATCATCCTCAGGGATGTTTCCCAGACCGTCGCCAATAGCCCATTGTGCAGCTCTAGTGCGACGTAAATGAACTACAACATAACGTACTTCAAAGGTGCTTATTTTTTGTTGAAAGAATTGGCTACACTGTCATCAACGCGAGACATTTAATTGTCGCTTCGATGTCACCGTGTGATGGACAATGTGACATATTCATGTCTCAACTTAGTCACACGGAGACCCTGTTGAGACGGAAACGTATCCATTTCGTCACACTGTTGAGACCTGATTATGTCACATCTTTGTCTCACGGAGACCCAATGGAGACGTGAACATGACACATCTTCGTCGCATGGTGATCGTGCTGAGACGTGAACACGACACATCTTCGTCACATGGTGATCGTGTTGAGACGTGAGCGTGACACATCTACGTCACATGGTGATCGTGTTGAGACGTGAACATGACACATCTTCGGCACATGGTGATCGTGTTGAGACGTGAACACGACACATCTTCGTCACATGGTGATCGTGTTGAGACGTAAATACATCACAGTTTTGTCGCACCATAACCCTGACGTAAAAATATCACACAGTGTCACAAAATTTACATTTAAATGGTAGTTACTTTTGGGAGAGTTACTATTAACCCGTCTCGCTTAATCTTGTAATTGAAAATGTTCAAGAATTTGAATCAGTTGAAAAATATCATTTATGGCAAAATTATTTAGTCTTGAATCAAAATTTTCCTCTTTTGGTAGAATTATTTCCAAAGATTTTGCGTTGAAGAAAACCTTGAAGAGAAGACATCCCGGCAAACATCTGCACCCAATGCTGAAAAGATCAAATAAGGAAACTATCAAAACAAGCAATTCAATAAAGCAAATAACTAGTTTGAAACAAAATATTTGTGTGAGGCTCTTTCTGACTATACAACCTTGCGTTGCAATCAGAGTGCACTGAAGACAATGCTATATTAATGATTTACATTTAGAGTTGAAAGTTAAATTCGAAAAAAAGAAGTTATTTTAGGAAAAAAACAAGCATCTCAAACAAACAAGCCTCTTTTTATCTTATAAAGCTAACTCATTTTTCTGATGTAAAATTAAATGCAAACTTAAAAAAAAAAGAGTCCCTCCGCGCAGAAGAAGTTAAACTTCACAACCTGCGACGTTAATTGTAGCAGAATCAGCAGTCGTAGAAAGATCACTAGTTCTATTCAACGACTCTTTTTCCTGCTCCACTCGCTTCCGTGCTCTGTAATCACGGTAATATTGTGCATTTTTCCCTCGTGGACCTCTTCAACCGTCTCGCCCTGGAAAATGTTTTTGTATTAATAATGTATGTGAATGCGTCATAATGTAATTTCAGAAGAGAAAACCTAACAATCAATTGATATTCACAAGAGACGTACCTTGACATAACCTTAAATCCGTCGCATTGTCCGTGGGATTGTTTTCACTCATTTTTTACAATTGTTATCCACTAAATTTGAAAATAAAAAATACTACCCTATTAAATTATATGTGTATCAAAACAAACTAAAAAAAATATTGATAGAAAAACAATACTTTTATGCTAGTGAGAACCAAAACAGTATGGAAGTGAATGAGGGAAAACCACGTGATTTCCCGGCCAATAAAAATGTAGCGTTAAACGTTTAACGCAACCTTGTTGGAAGTCGCATAAGAAGTATAACTTCAAAAACGTAATTGTTTATTTATTTAAAATAGCTTTATCATTCATAATTGTTAAATTTGTTTTTACGCATAATTATATCAGTTGGGATCATTTTTATATAGACGCCAACAGTTCTTGACGCCAAGAGAAGTGCCATTTCCAACACCGAGAAAATGATGCTGACTGAAATTAAAATAGTTTGCGAAAAATCATGCATCTTCGTACAAATTTTGAAGTCAATGGAGGTAACTAAGAACGATCCCTCTAATTTTACTGTGGAACGGCAAGTGGCCCCTCCCCAGAAGTTTCACTGTAAGAAAATATTAATGTCTTTTTCACTGTTATACATTGAAATGATTAAATTCTATATTATTCTATATCTGAGTAATGTTGGTTCTATCCATACTACTTTACAATTACCTTCCGAGTTATGACATATAGCTTTATAATAGGGTAGGGCCACCATGATATTGAAGCTTTGAAATATTATTCGTCGCGTGCTAGTTTTCCTCCAGTTTTAAATTTTTTTTTCTCACTTCTTATTGTAGTACTTTATTAATGTCGTATTGGATTTGCACTTTGAGCTATTGGCAACAGTCTAGAAAATATTTCTCAGGAGGAAAGCCATCGCAATTTTGAATCTCCTCCGCTTTAGTAGCCTGTCCATCTGCACGTGAAACCTCGTACTTTTCGGCAAAACTGTTTTAAACAACAGAGCCGCATACTCTCGGTTCCTTCGCATGCTGTTAAAAGTGATCCACGCACTGAGCCGTGGTGGATCAGGGGATAAACCGTTCGCCTTCCAGTGAGGTGAGCCGGGTTCAGATTCCAGCGATGGCTGGTCGATTCGAATTCCGACGCACGTCTCGAACCGACAACAGTACTCACGTAAAATATTCTCAGTGGTAGACGGATCCTGTGTAAAGAGTGGATAGGTTTCGTGGTTTTCCTCTCCATGTAACGCAAATGCGGGTTAGTTCCATCTAAAAGTCCTCCGAGGAGGCAAATTTCTCCCAATACTTGATCCAGGAGTTCCGTTGTCTTCTGGACTGGTTTTAAAATGATAATGCTACGGAGTTGAATATTAATAGTTGTAAACCCAGAAATTGGGTCGGCTGTTCAACGACGGTTGTAAAATAAAATTTAAAAAAAAAAACGCTCACTGAGTACAGTCCGTGATCCGGTTTGACGATGTTATTCCCCGGTCATTCTTTGACTTGTAGCCTTGACTTATCTCCGTTTCAGCTTTGAAACTTATTTACTCGAACCTGCAACTTTTGTCTGTCATCTTAGAGTTCGTATTTTCCTTCCTGTTGAATATTTATATACTTCTACGTCAACTTTCTGCTCTTCGATATTTAACGTGTATTTAACCCTTTGTAACTCAACAACTGTGATTTAAGAAATATTTACGCGGATGTTAGAATACATCATATTAAGCGTGTAAAAATTAATGAAAAAATCAAGACCTTAAAATTAAAAATTTATTAATAAAAAGCATTTGTTGAACATCTCCACTATCGTGAAAAATAGCACAAAAATTCCAATATATTCAAAACTTCATGTGAAAAATTTTGAAATTGTTGTTTTTATGGTAACAAGGTCTCACACCACATTTTTCAATCCCTCCTAGCCAAATATACAATCAAGGGGATTGTTGTAAAAAAAATTGTATATCCTGCTATTATATCGTGGAACAATTCTTGCTAAATGCATTATAATATTGGCAGCTGCAGCAAAACTTGGTTCCCCCGAGTTTGCAATATTTTCTTTACCTGAATTTAGTTCGATTTTATAGGTAAATCCAGCTCATTATAGGATTGAATTTTTATGCATGTTACAGATATGTAACGCGGTGATACACAGGATTAAATTGCTTCTTGTTTCTTTTAGCTGAATAGTTGGGCCCTTAGGCCTGATTTCGGTAATAGGCTACGAGTCTGCAGAAACTGCTCTTGCACTGACGGCATGGCAAAATTCCTATGAGAAAGTTGCTCAGTGCATTCCATCTTATTATTATTATTTCTTTTATTTTACTTGCTTGCGCTTTTAGAAACCGATGACGGGGTTTTTGCCTCACAGTTATTTCAAAAATTAGGTTTAGAATTACAGCATGAGGGTTTTTTTTTTAAAAAAAAGCATAATTTTTATTATTCTGAAAACATTATCATTCATGACATATGTTCCGAAATGTGTAAACAGTGTTTTATCTCCCGCAATCTCTTAAGTCGTTAAACAAAAATGACTGCAAATATTTCATTTTCCAAAACATATTTTCAAAAATAATCCTGACAGCCTCCTCTAGATTATCATTTTTTTTTTTGAAGGTGACACACAACTTAAAAAAGTGGGCGGTTTTTTCAACGTCTCATCCTCATTGGTTGAAAACATGACATTTCAAAAATTGCCCAACATTCTTTCTTTTTCATTCAGCTTAACTGCATTACTGAAATCTCTTTTTCTTTATCTTATTCACGCATTTAATGAGTAAAAAAATTCTAAGAAATTTCGAAATAAACCCTTCTTTTCTTCGAACTGCAACATTTCTCCTTTAATGAAAAAAAAGCTCTCTACCCTAACAAAACGTGGGCCATGGTCAGTGCCGGATTAAGCGCACGCGGGGCCCCCTAGGGCCATTCAAATTTTTGGTGCCCTTAGATTAAATTGTTTTTCTCGTATATTTTTAATTAGTTCAAATATAAAAGTATTTATATATCTTTTCATTCATGAAAGCATATTTAAAATAAAAATGAATAATAATAAATTAAATTTTACTTTATTTTGTTAAATTAGAACTAAACAATAATCATAATATTCCATAATCATAATACATATATTTGAAATAGATTTTTTTTAAAAAAAAAATTGTTTTTCTTAATTTTTTTAAAATTTATTTTCAAAAAAAATCCATTTTAAGAGGGCCCCTAATCATTGGGAGCCTAATAGGTAATCGGGCACTGGCCATGGTAGCCATTTTTATCCCACTATCGATAATTGAATGATTCCGACTGAGTCTCACATTTCAAATGGAACTCTTTGCCTGATGCAAGTTTTAATTCTTTCTAAAGTTTTAATTCTGGTGACAAAAAAGCAAGTTTTAATTCTGATGACAAAATTCCCCCATTTTGTCACCCATCAAAATTTCAAATGCTTTCCGACATTCATTATTAAGGGGACAATGGAGCAGGATGCGTAGCGTTTTTAAAAAGTGCTTAAAGGTGCTTATTTTCGATTTTTGAAAGCCCTTAAAGGTGCTTTTTTCATTGGATGTTTTTAAAAAGTGCTTCATTTTCCCTTTTTCGAAATGAGATTTTTCATTTACTATGTTGATTTTCGCTACGAATTATGCAAAAAGACAACAGTTCACATTGTTCTATTCAACGTTTTCATAATTAATTGAAATCCAATCAATCTATTTCGGCCTATAGTCAGTCCGTAGCGTATGATAACGCCATTCTTTTTACATGATTCAAAATTTCATGATTTTTGACAATTGTCAAAAACAATGCCAAAAGTTTTTTTTTGACACGACAGCTGAAACAAGATAAAACCGTCAATTGTCTAAAACTTGTCCAACCCTGCCTAATTATGATATTTTTTTAAAGTGCTTAAATGTATTTTTTGAGTGCTTGTAAAAGTGCTTAAAAGGTGCTTATTTTTTGTTTTGAAGAAATTAGATTATAATTACTTTCATGTATTTAACTTGTTTCAGGTACAATATAAAGTAATAATGTGTATCAAAAGTTTTTTTTTTCACATTGTTTTTTCAAATTTTTATCAATAAAATACCTTTTATAAATTTTTGTTCAAATATTAGCTGTACAATTAATGCTATAACTAAGTGCAGTTCAAGCATTACCTGAAAAAAGTTTCAGAGTAAAGATTAATGCTCAAGAAACAATTCGAAGATTGTAAATCGTTCAACAATCTTATTCTCAGAAAAAATCAATTTTTTTTCATGTTGTTGTTGTTGCTGACGTATGCCTGTTTAGGCAGAGGGGGTGCAATTGTTCTTGTTTTCCAGTGGCGCCATCTATGGCCAACAATTTGACTTTTGCCACACCATACGTCACACTCATTTATAGGGCGGACCCATTCATTCATCCACAGATCGTCATTTTGCCCTGAATAACCATAATCATTTTGCCCTGGTACTAGATTGGAGAACGATCGATCTCCAATCCAGTACCACCAGAAGTTGTGATTTGTTATGGGAGCTTGGAGGACTTTGTGACTCGACAGACTTAACGTGCATCAGTTACTTTACTACATGGGGAGCCTTCACCCGTCGGGGTTCGAACCCACGAACTCTCGAACATGGGCCCAGAGCCCTACCGACCAGGCTAGCCCGGTCCTAATTTTTTTTTATGGGTCATTTGATTTACAATCTATATATACACTTCCAATACACATGAAATGTTTTTCTTTTTACATATCATACACAATTTCACACATTTTATAAAGAATACTGTAGGCAATACTATAAATTTTTTACGAAAAATTTAATTTTAAACATTGAAATAAAATTAATAATTTACTACGCAATATCATATACAGTTCAAGGAACATCAGTTTCGCACTTTACAACAATTGTACTTAAATATAAATTGAAACACAATGACAATAATAACAACTTCATTATTTGAATACAATTGTACTTAAATATGAATTGAAACACAATGACACTTAAAACAATGACAATAATAACAATTGCATCATTTGAATACAATTGTACTTAAATATAAATTGTAACACAATGACACTTAAAACATTGACAATAATAACAATTACATTATTTGAATACAATTGTACTTAAATATAAATTGTAACACAATGACACTTAAAACAATGACAATAATAGCAATTGCATCATTTGAATACAATTGTACTTAAATATAAATTGTAACACAATGACACTTAAAACATTGACAATAATAACAATTACATTATTTGAATACAATTGTACTTAAATATAAATTGTAACACAATGACACTTAAAACAATGACAATAATAACAATTGCATCATTTGAATACAATTGTACTTAAATATAAATTGTAACACAATGACACCTAAAACAATGACAATAATAACAATTGCATCATTTGAATACAATTGTACTTAAATATAAATTGTAACACAATGACACCTAAAACAATGACAATAATAACAATTGCATCATTTGAATACAATTGTACTTAAATATAAATTGTAACACAATGACACCTAAAACAATGACAATAATAACAATTGCATCATTTGAATACAATTGTACTTAAATATAAATTGTAACACAATGACACTTAAAACATTGACAATAATAACAATTACATTATTTGAATACAATTGTACTTAAATATAAATTGTAACACAATGACACTTAAAACAATGACAATAATAGCAATTGCATCATTTGAATACAATTGTACTTAAATATAAATTGTAACACAATGACACTTAAAACATTGACAATAATAACAATTACATTATTTGAATACAATTGTACTTAAATATAAATTGTAACACAATGACACTTAAAACAATGACAATAATA
>NC_092208.1:90061-121315 GCF_043381705.1 Parasteatoda tepidariorum
TAAGCAAATCCAATTACTTAGAATATGTCAAAAACCTCTCAAAATGTATCATTAACTGTCGAATAGTGTCAAAAACCTGTTTTTACACTGCTGTATGTTTTTGCATTACTGAAAGTTTCTTTTCTGGAGACATTTTATTCAATGCCTGCTATAATTATGATTTATATCATATATATCATGAATAAAAAAAATCTAGCCAAAATTATTGACACTAATTATTGGTTTTTCTAAAAACAGGGTACCGTCAATACTTTTAGAACAACAATAATTGCTTTTCATACTATATTACGGGTAAAAACTATGAGTTGTTTATTATTATGAATCTAAATAATATTGATTCTAATTCTTTTATACCACAATTTCGGGTACATTTGTTAGATTAAGTAAAACTAAAGGGGTCGTCAATAATTATCGGATCTCAACTTCAACTTATATATATTTTTTTTATTCTCAAAATGTATTGTTGTTATGAGGCAAAATATGTCCAATTGGTATTGTACAGAAGATAAAAACAAAGTAAAAATACGCTACCATTTTGGGGGAAGCTTTGATCTAAAAAAAACTTGCTTGTACTTCGATTTTCTGTACCCCTGCTTATATGTACTATGTTCAGTGTTTAAAGTATAGCGTAAATGCACAAAAAAAGAACTTATTTTTACCTAAATATGACTATTTAAAAACGTTATATATGAATTTCAAAAATATGACATTTCTGAAACTCGATTTCTCAGGAACTATTCGACTGATTTCACTCAAATTTTGATTTCACAGCGTAAAATTATATATTTTTAAAACGATGTAAAAATTTATAAACCTTACAATTCAAAATTTTTTAGATTAATATTAAATAAAGTAATTAAAAAATGGTAAACTTTTACTAAAACTTATTTTATGCATGGGATTATTTTTGGATAAATGCATTTTATAATTGAGTGTAAAAATGTTTCAATTAGCTTAAGAAATTCTCAAGATGTAGCAAAATACGTAAAAAGTAAGAAATCTGAATCCGTTAAAAAAAATTTTTTTTTTCTTCATATTCTTAACTTTACCATACAACTTGATATTTATTTATTTTTAAAGAAAATCGAATTTCGTATAATGTTATTCTTTCACATTAATGAAAGAAAATTCAAGACACCGTTGTGAAAAATACATGCATTACGTAATGCGCTCATGAAAATATGATCATTCTTTCAAAAATTAATTAGACTCTTCTTTATTTTGCAGAATGTAAACATCAGAAAAATCATCCAGTTTTAGAAATCATACACTCTATAACAAAAAAATCGACGTACCAAGAAGAAACCATCCGATTGCTTTGAAATTTCGTATGCATGAATGTTTTGAACAGATCAGGCTTAAATGATGCCGACTGGGAACGGATAGTCTTTAGCGACGAATCCCGCTTTCAACTGTGTCCTGAAGATCATCGAAGACGTGTTTGGAGACGCAGAGGAGGGATCCTGCCTTCACTATTGCACGCCACACCGGCCCTCAACAAGGCATTATGGTCTGGGGTGCCATTTCCTTTGACAGCCGGACCCCTTTGGTCGTCCTTAGAGGTACACTTACTGCACAGCGGTACGTCGACGACATCATAAGATCTGTTCTGCTACCGTTCCTTTTGCAGCTCCCTGGGCTGGTTTTTCAGCGGGACAATGCCAGACCACATACGGCACGTGTTGCTATGAACTGTCAGCAAGCTTGTCAAACTCTTCCTTGGCCTGCCGGATCACCAGATCTCTCTCCCATCGAGCATGTCTGGGATATGATGGGAAGGCGATTGCATCTGGCACGGAATGTTGATGACCTCGTTCGACAATTGGATCGAATTCGGCAGGAAATACCGCAAGAGACCATCCTAGAGCTTTATAGGTCTATGCCACGCCGTGTGGCAGCTTGTATCCAGGCTAGAGGCGGGTCAACACCTTATTGAACTTGTTACTGTAACTCTGCAATAAATTATTCAATTGTTCTGTAATTTTAATCATTTACTATTCTGTACATTGTCTTTCTATCCACCAATTTTCGTTTACATCGGACAAGTCCTTCTTGGTGCGTCGATTATTTGTTATAGAGTGTAATTAGAATAAAGAAAAATTTTGTTTCCTATTTGTTATAAAAAATTTTTTTAAATCGATTTTAAAAATAATTAATGATCTCTGTTAGAATCATCGAAATCATTGATTTCTGTTATTTTGCTTTAACTTGCACATAAAAAAAAAACTTTTATTTTCGTAAAATATTTTTTTTCTATTTTATTTTGCTTTTGCATTTCTTATTAATTTTCTTGAATGTTTGACATGCATAAAGATTTAAAAAATTTCTTAATATTGATTGGTTTAAAATGTTAGCGAAACTTTTTGTTGCACATAATTTTGTGCATCAAAAGTGCTTTTTCTCGAAGACTGCGGTTAGAAAACATTTTTTGTCACGATTTATGCCTCCCGTTAGGAAATTTTATGTTGACATTTGAGAAGAGAGAAAATATATTAATGATGATGTTTCCATTGTTGTCAGCCGGAAAATCAGAATAGACTACTCATGTTCAACACCGTAGCCTTGTCATTTTGAACCCAATCCAGAAGACAAGGGAACTCTTGGATCAAGTATTGTGAGAAATGTTGCCTTCGTGGAGGTCTTTTTGATGGAACTAACCCGCATTTGCCCTACATGGAGAGGAACACTACGAGAACCTCCCACGGTTAGCCTGACGACAGAGGACTCTAACCCATGATCCGTCTACCACTGAGGATATTTTACGTCACAGTGGTCGGTGCGAGCCGGGTGCGTATTTCGTATTGAGCAGCCATTGTAGAGATTTCAACGGTGTTCACCTCATTGGAAGGCGAACGCTCTATCCCCTGAGCCACCATGGCACTAGTGGCACTTATAGTTGCTCAAACAGTTAAACATAGTCAAACAGCTGTCAAAGAACAGTCAAAAAATAATCAAACAGTTAAACATAGTCAAACAATAGTCAACCTCATTGGCGGCTGAACGCTCTATCTATTTATCAATCGAATTTGATTCAAAAAAGTGAACCTAATTCTTTATTGTACATATATTTTAAGTGAATCATTTCAACTTTTGTAGAAAAATCTGTTTTTCAAGGAAGAAATAACGATTATTGTGAATCGGAGTAGGTGAGCGATAGTAGTAACACATATTTATGCAATTCTGTGTGCGATAGAAATTCCTTTAAATTGTCGGATATCTGAAAATTAGGCCTAACAGTTTATAAAATCCACTAAATATCATATTTCCTTTAGAAGAAAAATGTGAAATTTTTATTCTAATGGTTTTCTTAAAGCTTGCATGGAGTTAAACGTTTTTATTAACGTTTAAACGACTAGTTTCGACAACTTTTCTTTAAAATATTAATATAAAATTTTTAAAAAAAACTAGTTGTTTTGCAATGTGTAAAAGCTTATAAATCTTCCAATAAAAATTAATATTTTATTTTGTTTTTTAAATTACAATTTTTAGGTAAAAAATAAGGCATTTCTTTGCTTATACTCCAAACACTGTAAAAAAAATTTAAAAAATTGATCCTTTAAAGAGAAAATCATTTGAGGCTTATATTAGGAAGGCTATCGACTATTTTTTCTTTGAATGATTAATAAGCAAAATTATTTATGCTGAAGATCTTAATAGGGGAAATAGAATCATACAAAACCTTTCTTACTATATTTATCAATCGAATTTGACTCAAACTAAACATTTTAATTTAATGTTGGCGCAACGATAAGCAAATCCAATTACTTAGAATACTAAATAATTCTATTAGTTCTACATAATAATTTCTAAATAAATCTTTGATTATTTAGAAAAATTCTATAATGAAACTTGAAACTTGTCGGTTAAGAATTTAATTCTAAATAATTCTATAATTATTTATTCTAAATAATTCTATAATTATTTAGTTTTAAATAATTCTATAATTATTTAATTCTAAATAATTCTATAATTATTTAGTTCTAAATAATTCCATAATTAATTTAGTTCTAAATAATTCTATAATTATTTTAGCTCTAAATAATTCTGCAATTATTTATTCTAAATAATTCTGTAATTATTCAGTTTTAAATAATTCCATAATTATTTTAGTTCTAAATAATTCTATAATTATTGAGTCCTAAATAATTCTGTAATTATTTAATTTTAAATAATTCTATAATTATTTAGTTCTAAATAATTCTATGATTAATTAGTTCTAAATAATTCTGTAACTATTTAGTTTGAAATAATTCTATAATTATTTAGTTCTAAATAATTCTGTAATTATTTATTCAAAAATTAATTCTATACTACTATTATTTAGAGTATTAAGTGAATGATTTCAATTTTCACAGAAAAACTGTTTTATGCTGAGGAGCAACAATTATTGCGGAGGGGTTGGAGAACGGCAGCGAACTGAAGCTAAGCCTTTCAGTATTCGACAAAAATAAATTTTTTAGATCCAATTTCGTAATTTTAAATATCGTCTGGGGGCAATAACTAGCATAATAAAGGTTTAGGCTCTCGAATCATTAAAAATTGAATCCTTGTGCTTGCAAAAGCCGATCTTGGGATCAAAAAATATTCAGGTGCATTAAAAGTAGATATTAAAAATTTGAAAAAACAAAATGAGCCGTGTAGTTGGGAGGGATCAAATGTTAAATGCTATTTTTATAAAATGCACTAATTATAGCTCCATTTGAAATCCATTTAAGCCTGAAATAGAATGCCTTCAACTAAGGAAACAAGAATATAACCACCATTCATCAAATTTATTTCATACATTATAAAACAATTGTCTAATATGTTTTAAGCTGAACACAAACATTACAATGTTATAAGCATCATAATTTCTAAGTATCTTTCTTTACCCTTTGAACAACTATTTCAGCAATGTTGCCAACTCCTCTGGCATCAGCATACCTTATCTAATCTCGCGTTGTATTTCACAGAAAAGCCCTTTTTTTAATTCTTTCAAGATTAGAATAAAGATATATGTATATAAATATATATATATATGTATATATATATATAGATAGATAGATAGATAAGTTCAAAATGTAGAGAAAACATGGAAAAAATTACATAACAAATTACAGAAACAAAAATTACAGAACAATGAAAAAAAAGGGGAGGGGAAGAAAAATAATTATAAAAATTTTAAAAAATAACAAAAAATCCGAAAAAAGGGAAAAAAAGTTTATAAAAATCTGGAAAGAAATTAGAAGAGATTATACCTTCTATTTTTGGAATTCCTTTTATTATTATTTTTCCCTTTTTTTTCCGATTTTTTTTCGCTTTGTTATTTTTTTTATTATTATTATAATTATTTTTCTCTCCCTTCCCCTTTTTTTTAATTTTCCTATAATTTTTTCCATATTTTTTTTCTTTTTGTATNTAAATTGCGCATTTAGGATGAAACATCCAAAGTTCCGTTACTTTATACCCCTTTTTAAATGGCTAGTTTGTTCGATAAAATTTTGATTGTTTAACCGTATTAGGTGAAAGCAATTACTAATCGGTTTTTCTCAAAGTTAATAGCTTGAATACTATTTAATTTAAGGTCATTTGAGTGTTTTGTTTGAATATCGTAATATGAAATTAAATATATTATTCTTTAACTTTTTTTTCTTACAGTATAATAGTTTTGACTATACTTTTTTCCCCAGTGTGTTTATCTTAATTGTATTTTTATATACTAAAGAAATAAACGAATACCTTAATGATGAATCGCATTGAATTCATAATAAATTTTATCATCAAAGGTTGTAATAAAATACAAAAGTATATTGTAGAAATTCTGTTATTAAACTATAAAATTTAGTTCCTTCTTGATATAAAGAATTCAGTTAATTTCCTTTTAATCCCTAGTATTCAATAAATTGCTTTAGAACAAAGATAAATATGCTTTTAAACCAACTCGACTAAGCAACTCATTTCAATTTGTTAATTTCACCTCATTTCAAAGTAACTGGTCTTAGGATAATTGCGCTTCATTTCGTGCCCCAACCACCAATGCAAAGTATAACTCGTGTTATTCTATTGCTGCCAAAACAGAAGGTCATTCGAAATTTAATTGAAGTTGCAAATTTCAATTACTTCGCAAAGCACCTGGCTTTGTTAACAAGGACAGTAAAGCGTGGTATACGTCATGAATTTCATTTAAATCAAAGATGTAACGCCTGACACATTGATATCCATTACAATTAAAGCTTCAATTACTTAACTATTACTGAAACTAATCATGCATATAGCACATCACTTTATCTTTTACTTAATTTATCTCCACATATATATATATATATATATATCTGGAGTCCAATCCCAGACACTTTGTTAAAGGTTCTGTTTTTGTAAAATTGTGAAAAAACTATTTATAATTTGTGAATATAAAATAAGCGCTAAATCACATTCTTTAAACCAGGGTCCTGCTTTTGTGAATTTGTGCATATAGGGTTCTGTTACTGCAAAAATTGCTAAAAACCTTATCGGGAGGTTTTCTAAATTGTAAATAGATGCAATATTCTGCTCAACAATTGCTGCTGCAACATTAGAGATGCAACTTACAAATATTTGGTATTTAGCATATACTGCTCAACACAGAATATTCATTTCGGACGAATTACAGAAACAAAGTCACTCACATTTTTAATAATTCCAATTGACATCTTTTAAATAACACAACTTAGTTATGTATCACTTTTAATGTGTTACGCATTAAGTGAACTTAAACAAATCTTAAATTTATAATATTTTATTTAAAAAATTTGCCAGAAATTAATTTTTATTTACATAATATTCCATTAATTAATTTTATGAATAAATATAAATAGATCCATTATTTATTTACGAAAACAAATTATGATTTAATATTAATAAGAATGTGCACGCGATGTTTGCAAAAGTAAAAATATTTTCTTAGAATACTACATTTGGAATTTAAACTTAGGGGAACTTGGAAAACTTGGTTTGTCTCGAGCCGTCTCCTCCCCCCCGGGAAGAGTTTATTCGATTAACAAAACATTAATGAAGATAAACAATTTTGTGAAGGGTCTGTTAACGCACGCTAACTTCTAAACAGTACCCTGTATACATACATAATTTGCTGCAATTCGAAAGCAGTCATTTCAACAAAACAAAATTTAAGTACTCTGTCATTGAGGCATATTGGCATTTCTGTATAATATTGAGTAATAATCAATATTTTTGTATATTTCTATTGTTTTATCATCTAATTAAATAATGCGAAAAGAATAAACCAAAAAAAAGAATAGTTTAACTTAGAAAAATAGAAATTTAAAGAAAAACATGTTTTTCAGCTCTTTTCAAAATGCGTCGGGTAGCCCCGCCCAGTTACCAAAATTATGTTTTTTGACTGTTTTTTCAGGTGTAAATGAAAATGACCAATGTATTGACAATAGATAAACCGCATTTATCATTTTTATCACAAAATTCAACCGATTTTTCTTAATTTCATGACTACTGTATTCAACATATTTTCAAAATAATTGTTTTTCATGCCACACCAGCTGCATAAATGCCTGAAACTTTGAAAATAATCTTTTTTTAATATAACAATTAATGTCCGATGGCCCATTGACTTGAAAAAATATTCTATACATATGAAATTGACAGTGGGCGCACTCCCCTAACTATTATTTAAACAAAAAGAATACATATTAATGGATTTATGTAATATGAATTAATTATTAATGTTTGTCCAAACGCTTTCATAAGTTAAGTTAAAGAATGAATAAAAGTTAAAGAATTAATAAAAAAAGGCTATATATTATCATTTAATCAAGCTTTTTTTTTTCAATAATTAACGGTAGAAATGAAATGAAAGTTGAATAAGATAGAATCGCGATAAACTATTGAAGCAAATTCTTAGAAGTCGTGCTGCAAATTCTATGAATAGGCTTTTCATTATAAATTGAGGATATAATTTTTTTAAAACTTTTCCTGGGATTTATTTTTAGAGATTAATTGAAAGATACTAACAATCTTAGATATCTTAAGAGAAAGATAAATCTTATTTTATGAAGCAAATCTCTCATTTCATTTAGATTTGTCCGCGCATAACGAGATCCAATTAGTGGACATAAAAACTTAGTTCCTGGTACATAGCCGAAGTCAAGCAGTCAGTGAGGGGGTGACCACTTTGATCAGTCTGAGAAGAAACCGAGGTTGCACGGTATCGGTTCTCCTAAAAGTGTTCTGCCTCAAAGTGCCAGCCGCGATGGTCGTGGGGCTACCAAAGCGGTTATTAAAAAGCTTTTCAACCAATGTCCTCATAAATGTGTGTGAATATGTTTAACTGTTTGACTATTACTTGACTGTTCTTTGACTATGTTTAACTGGTTGATTGTTGTTTGACTAGGTTTAACTGGTTGACTAGGTTTAACTGGTTGACTAGGTTTAACTGTTTGACTATTTTTTTATGTTGTTTGACAGCTGTTTGACTATGTTTAACTGTTTGACAGCTGTTTGACTATGTTTAACTGTTGTTTGACTATTTTTTTACTGTTGTTTGACAGCTGTTTGACTATGTTTAACTGTTGTTTGACTAGGTTTAACTGTTTGACTATTTTTTTACTGTTGTTTGACAGCTGTTTGACTATATGTTTAACTGGTTGACTGTTATTTGACTATGTTTAACTGTTTGACTATTTTTTTACTGTTGTTTGACTATGTTTAACTCGTTGACTGTTGTTTGACTAGTTTTAACTGTTTGACTATTTTTTTACTGTTGTTTGACTATGTTTAACTCGTTGACTGTTGTTTGACTAGGTTTAACTGTTTGACTATTTTTTTACTGTTGTTTGACAGTTGTTTGACTATGTTTAACTGGTTGACTGTTGTTTGACTAGGTTTAACTGTTTGACTATTTTTTTACTGTTGTTTGACAGCTGTTTGACTATGTTTAACTGGTTGACTGTTGTTTGA
Organism: Parasteatoda tepidariorum; assembly: GCF_043381705.1. NCBI lineage: Eukaryota > Metazoa > Arthropoda > Arachnida > Araneae > Theridiidae > Parasteatoda > Parasteatoda tepidariorum. The sequence goes on from NC_092208.1 coordinate 99,008, forward strand.
CTAGGTTAACTGTTTGGCTATTTTTTTACTGTTGTTTGACAGCTGTTTGACTATGTTTAACTGGTTGACTGTTGTTTGACTAAGTTTAACTTTTTGACTGTGGTTTGACAGCTGTTTGACTATGTTTAACTGGTTGACTGTTGTTTGACTAGGTTTAACTGTTTGACTATTTTTTGACTGTTATTTGACAGCTGTTTGACTAGGTTTAACTGTTTGGCTATTTTTTTACTGTTGTATGACAGCCGTTTGACTATGTTTAACTGTTTGACAGCTGTTTGACGATGTTTAACTGGTTGACTATTGTTTGACTATGTTTAACTGTTTGATTATTTTTTGACTGTTATTTGACAGCTGTTTGACTATCTTTAACTGTTTGAGCTACTATAAATATTATAACCAGTGCCATGGTGGCTCAGGGGATAGAGCGTTCGCCTTCCAATGAGGTGAACACCGTTGAAATCTCTACAATGGCTGCTCGATACGAAATACGCACCCGGCTCGCACAGACCACAGTGCTGACGTAAAATTTCCTCATCGGTAGACGGATCACGGGTTAGAGTTCCCTTTCCGTCAGGCTAACCGTGGGAGGGTTTAGTTGTTTTTTCTTTCCTTGTATCGCAAATGGGGATTAGTTCCATCAAAAAGACCTCCATGAAGGCCTTACAATGTTTGATCTAGTAGTTCCCTTGTCTTCTGGATTTTCTTCAAAATAACAAGTGTACGGAGTTGAACATGAGTCGGCTGTTCAACCACGGTGAATAAATGAAATAAATATTTCCAATTGAAAAAAAAACGCATTTTTTTTTAAATTTAAATTTTTAATAGGATTTTTTATTTAAAGATACTTTTTATGCTTTTATTCACTATTTATAATCATCATTACACGCTTATTTCGTTTCTTTCGTTGTCTTCTGTTAATATTTAAGCAGTTTTAAATAAAAGCAAAAAAATTGTTTTTGCGTTTCTTCGTTGTCTTCTGTTAATATTTAAGCAGTTTTAAATAAAAGCAAAAAAATTGTTTTTGCAGTGGGTGATTATTAAAGACTCCTGTTTCAGCTGTTGAAAATTGCAACAGTCATAAAAACACTTATTATGAAACGGATCTGTAACAGTCAAATAGAAACGGCATTGTTTGCAAAATTTCAAACGATTGGAGAAAATTAGAAACGATTTACAACTTTATTTTGTCAAGCTCTCCTATATTGTAGATGACATGATATAGTACCAAATCAGAAGATTAAATTTTAAGTCTTTCTTTCTTAATGTGGTTTTATCTGCTACAAACTGATGTTATACAGTACCTGGAAATATTATTAAACGCACTAAAAGATTCTATGTAAAATATTTATTTTGTACTTGTTTATGTTAGTGTGCCGATGGGTTAACATTGTAATGCAATACAATAATACATGGATGTAAATAGGAAGTATATAAAAACATCTTCTGAACCCATTATATATGTGCTTAAATATAAAAGTATAAACTCGTGCAAACCGTGTCATTATTAAAAAAAAAACTACAGCGCGTCTAATAATTTGGTCTAATTATTATAATATAATAATTTAATAATTATTCTATATTTATATAATATATCGTCTAATTTATGCAATCGTTGAATTTATAGTATCTCATTTTACCAATTTATGCACAAAGGTAAACAAGTACAAACCGGTTTCANAAAACTACAGTGCGTCTAATAATTTGGTCTAATTATTAATAATTATTCTATATTTATATAATATATCGTCTAATTTATGCAATCGTTGAATTTATAGTATCTCATTTTACCAATTTATGCACAAAGGTAAACAAGTACAAACCGGTTTCATCCACATTAAAAACAGTAAAGCTGTGTAGAGTATCGCCCGATAATGAAGATTTTGTAAAGAATCTTAGAGCGCGTCTAATCATTTGGCAAGGGACAGTAAGAAAAAAAAGTTTTAAAACGTTTAAATATTACTTCTAATAACCTGAAATAAATGAGCTTTGGTTCGATGAAATGAAAGGAATTTCTGGTGGTGTTTAAAAAAAAAAAAAGAAATGCAGTAAATAATCTTCCATTAACATATTCTTGTTAATGGAAGTACTCGATAAGCATTTGAGATGTGCCGCCATTTATAGCGCATAAGGTCAAAAATGGCCCACAGGTAAACAAACGTTTGCAATTAATCATTACACGCCTTTTAGGTAGTATGGGGCGTCACCTTAAAGAACGTTGACTTTTACAACTTGTTTGAATACTAAATATGCGCCGCTCTCTTTTTTTTAAAAAAAAAAAAATACATCTTTTTCTTTTCTTAAAAATCTTTCTGTTACTTTCCCCCCTATATACAGTGGACTAGCATCCAAGGTTTCGTGGCCAAAATTAGTATTTCGATAAAATTTGTTTCAAAATTTAGGGGGGGGGGTCATGTGCAGGTAAATTGAATTCATAGTTGACATTTTGAAATGTACTAAAAATACCCCAAAAAACAAAATGGCGGCTGAAATATGCAAGCAAAAATAAAAAAATATAGTACGTTTAAATAATTAAATATAGCAATGAAAATATAATAATTTTCGTCATTTTATATTAAAAATGAAAAGCAAATTATATTTCCGAAGTAATATTACAAAATAACGCGATAACATGAAGGGAAAAACATAATTTTTGTTTTTCGGTATATTGAGTCCACCTTTGCAATACGGGCAAAATGGGGCAGGTTTTTTCGAAAAAAGAAACATCAAAGAAGACAACAACAAAAAAGTTTAGCTCATGACCTCGTGGAATTTTTTTGGAACTAATTTTCGAAAGTCACTCAAACATTGTAAAATGTTTAACGATAAGATATATAAACTATAAGTGTGTCAAGAGTATTAACTAATCCAACACATTGAAAAATGGTACTATCATTTCAGACTCATTACTCTGATAAAAATGTAACAGTAAGGTGAAATTCCTATGTAGATTTCTGAAATATAAATTTAAAAGTTACATTTAAAAAAAAAAATTAAACATATGTTTCATGACATTCTACTTTCGTCGGTCCAAAAAGTAAATTATAATGTTTGGAATGTTTATGATTACTTAATTTGGGCTGTTCTAAAAGTGCCTACACATATTTTAGTTGAAAATTTAATTTTTGACTTTTGGCCAAAGATCAGGGTCTAATGGCCCACAGTGCTGTGTGCAAACTTTACATGTCTGTTGCAATGAGCTGTTGCAATGGTTGACTGCAATGGAGCTGAATGAAATAAAATAAAAAAGTTAAATTTTAAAAAAACTTGTTGCAGTTTTAAAAAATGTTATTATTTACATTACAATTGACGTCCACAAAGCCTATGACTGGTGTTAGTGGGTACTGAACTTGGACTATGGGGCCAGCGGTGGTAGGTTCGAAACCCATCGTAGGTATGGATGTCACTTTCTCTCTCTATGTACTTGTGTGTGAATATAGCCCACCGTGTTTGTGGTTGTATGACGTGGGCGACGCGTTGGTCTAGCAGAAGGTGCCCAATAGGTAACGATAAGAGATTAGCAATTCTAGCAATTCTAGCATTTCTGAGGCATTGGGAAATAGACCCAAATGCCCTCCTATTAAACAAAACAACAAAAAAAGAACGACTACAAATATTCGCGTTTAATTTATGCTTCCAAAAGTTTCACGACTGGGATGTAGACAATCTTCCGTAAAGTTCGTAAAAAGTACAATACAAAAAAAGAGAGAGAAAAACTCACTAAGATGTAATATTAATTGTTCTAGAGCAGTGGTTACCAACTGACGGCCCGCGAGCCGCATCCGGACCGCAAAGTGTGGCCCGCGATCTAAAATATATTAGTTGTCATTTTTTTGCGGACAATTTTCGTAAAAAAAATCTATATGGGTTTAAAATACTTTTCTCGCTCATAAAAACCTAATTTCTTCCTTTCTGTGAGATTTATCATACCAACGGTGCAAAAAAAAAATATTTTTTAGGTTTAGCATCCAAGAAAATATTTATTCAAATACAAAAATAATCGTGCATGTTGCTCTTTTTTATTTCATTTTTTTGTATTTTGTGNTTAAAAAAACTTGTTGCAGTTTCAAAAAATGTTATTATTTACATTACAATTGACGTCTACAAAGCCTATGACTGGTGTTAGTGGTTACTGAACTTGGACTATGGGGCCAGTGGTGTCAGGTTCAAATCCCATTGTAGGCATGGGTTCTCTCTCTATGTACTTGTGTGTGAATATAGCCCACCGTGTTTGTGGTTGTATGACGTGGTCGACGTGGTGGTGTAGCAGAAGGTGCCCAATAGGTAACGATAAGAAATTAGCAATTCTGGCATTTCTGAGGTAATGGGAAATAGACCCAAATTTATCACCCTATTAAACGAAACAACAACAAAAAAAACGACTACAAATATTCGCGTTTAATTTATGCTTCCAAAAGCTTGACGACTGGGATGCAGACAATCTTCCGTAAAACTCGTAAAAAGTACAATACAAAAAAAGAGAGAAAAACTTACTAAGATGTAATATTAATTGTTCTAGAGCAGTGGTTACCAACTGGCAGCCCGCGAGCCGCATCCGGACCGCAAAGTGTGGTCCGCGAACTGAAATATATTAGTTGTCATTTTTTTTTGCGAACAATTTTCGTAAAAAATCTACATGGGATTGTAGATTTTCGTACTAAATCTACAAAAAATCTACTACTACTACTTTTCTCGTTAATAAAAACCTAATTTCTTCGTTTCCGTGAGATTTATCATACCAACGGTGCAAAAAAAAATATATTTTTTAGGTTTAGCATCCAAGAAAATATTTATTCAAATACAAAAATAATCGTGCATGTTGCTCTTTTTTATTTCATTTTTTTTAAATATAATTTAGTATGTGTGTATCAGAAATTTTCTCGAAAAAATTCTCCGATTTGACTTTTTGAAACCACTCATTTTAGACGAAAATATTGACACACACATTTGTAAATTTAAAATGTAAATATCTATTCTCTGGTGGTTGCAGCAGACATACCTCAATTTTGTCATTGCACATTTTATGTAAGTTTTAGTACCAACCTTTTTAAAGTTTTATATCTTAAAATTAGATATCTGTTGCACATTTTTTTAATACATGGGTGCACGTTAAAGTTATTGTAGCCCGATTATTTAATATGCAATTAAGTATTTTTAAAAATCTACTTCTTATTTCAATTTCTAATTCAATACTTTTGTTTTGTACAACTTGGTAAAAATCTGACAGTAATATTTAATGTTTCTTCAAACAATAAAGAACCCTATATAAAATTTTGATTAAGTTGCGGCCGGCCATTTGACTGGTGTTTTTAATTGCGGCCCCCGGCCTCATGTCAGTTGGCAACCACTGTTCTAGAGCCTCACTCCTAGCAGCAAAATAACATGTGTCCTCATTGTACCCATATTCACGAATCTTGGCTCAATAACGGCTCAAAGGGCCGTTATTTTTCCGATATGGGTTCTTTATAAAATTAGTTGATTCACCCGATATTTTAAATTCGCTTTTCAGAAAATATAGGCTCTATATTCCTATATTGACTAGGACTCACATTAAAAAATCTGAAAATCGCAATATGGGACCCATGTTGAGCCAAACTGGAGTCAAAATAAGATTCGTGATTTCAAAATATGGTTAATACAGAGGACGAAAACCTTGAATTTAAATTTTACTTTTTGTTTCTGTCACCATATATCGGGATAATTTAAAAAATCGAAGAAGAAAAATTTTCACACAAATATAATGTAAAATTTCCATGTAAAGGTCATTTTTTATGTATTATTTTTATTTAATAATAGTAAACAAGTTTTGAATTGTTAGGTAGATAAATTTTTACTTCAATTCAAACTGTGCAATTGGAAAAGTACAAAATTTGAGCGGATTGATTCTTAAGAAATGAAATGCTTTTTTTTTTTTTTACTTGTTATTCCGGAACAATTTGTTGAAGTTTTGTGTCTAAGAGAATTTATTCAATAACTTTTCGACCCTTTTCAAAAATACAATAAATAAATAATTTTTTACATAGTATCATCTTAACATATATGAATTTGATAATTGTGTCAAAAAAATATTTCGATTCGATTGAAACTTTCTCGAGATAGGAAGGGGTCACAACTATCAACCATGACTAAACTGTTTTCACCCTATTTTCAAAATTGCTTCTGACGCTCATGTTTTAAAAGTCTTCGAATCGTTCAAATTTTTTATTCAGTACGAAATTCTCAAAAAATCGTACATTTACCCGTATCACCATCATCTAAAATAACTTCTTGATCTAATGATTGGTTTTTTTCCAACGAACGAAATCTTAATGATTTTTAAAAAATGATCTCTAACATACAATTAATGAGTCCTAATTATTCATTAAAAAACAAACTCAGTCGCAAAATCGTACATTCTCTGATAAAAAAATTTATAAACAAACAAAAATATCTCATTATTTTTAATAAAAACGGTTAACAAACATACAATTAATGAGTCCTAATTATTCATTAAAAAACAAACTCAGACGCAAAATCGTACATTCTCTGATAAAAAAATTAATAAGCAAACAAAAATATCTCATTATTTTTAATAAAAACGGTTATCTCAAACATACAATTAATGAGTCCTAATTATTCATTACAAAACAAACTGAGACACAAAATCGTACATTCTCTGATAAAAAAAAATAATAAACAAACAAAAATATCTGATTATTTTTAATAAAAACGACATACAATTTTGAGAAATATACGTATTTTTTTCTGTGTATATATGAAATATTTACCCCCACCTGCCCCAATTTATGGCATACGGGTAAATGTTTATTGAAATCAAGAAAAACAGAAAAGAACATAAAATACAAAAAGTGCAAAAATGCGAAAACATTACAGATTTATTTGTGTGTGTATATATATATATTATTTGTGTGTTATTAAATATTTAAAAATGTAATTTACATATGTTGATGTAGTTAATAACTCCTGCTCACTTTTTCACATTGAAGAGAAGATTGTAATAAAAAATCTCTCTTAATAGTAACAAATGAAATGTAATTTTTATTTGTAATAAGGAAAAATATTTTTACAAACATAATTACAATATTAGTGATAACAAATAATAAACATAATTGCAATATTATATAAACAATGTTGAACCATTTAAAGATTTGTTTCCGTCCTTAAAGATCTCTTTAAACTCTTATTAACAACTTTTTCTTTTACCAATTTACCTTTCGAAATTCTTTGTTAAAGCCAAAATGAGTAAAATTTCACTAAATAGAAAGAAAAATTTTGATAACTTATATTTTGTTATTAGCTTTCCTATTTTTGATACGTTTAAATTTCGTAATATTGTTGAGAATTTTAAAAATTTATTGAGGTTATACTTCTTACGCGACTTCCAACAAGGTTGCGTTAAACGTTTAACGCTACATTTTTATTGGCCGGGAAATCACGTGGTAGGATCCAGTTTTCCCTCGTTCATTTCCATATTGTTTTGGTTCTCACTAGCATGAAAGTATTGTTTTTCTATAAATATTTTTTTAGTTTGTTTTGATACACATCTATATATATATTTCTCTTACACGGCACCAAAAAAAAGCCTCATTTCAACTCCCCGAACTGAAACGTTAGAAAATCGACCAATGATTGCTGCTAAAAATGTCACATGGCAAATGTCACATGAGGTGGCTCAACATATAGCTCTTTTAAAAACGGAAACAATAACCAGAGTCAGCATTATCAGGATGTTCAATTCAGATTCATGCCCTAAAAACATGATAATATTTAATTTAAACTCAATTAGGAATTAATTAGGCTGGCCTTCTCCATGACTATAAATAAGTCACAAGGTCAGACTTTTGAGAAAATCAGTTTAGTATTGACTAAACAAGTTTTTAGTCATGGACAACTTTATGTTGGCCTGTCAAGAGTTAAGTCATTTGACAGCCTTTCAGTAATTGCTCCAAGATGCCAAATCTATAATTGTGTTTTCAAAGTAATTCTAAATGCTTAGTGTTAATTTCTTAGAGCTTTGCAGAAAAAAATGTTTTTTGGAAAAAATTTAATTGAAACTTCTATTGGCAGTAGGCAAGGGGAACTGCCAAAATCAAAACTCCCCGATTAGAAATGCAGCATGGCGACCTCCACGTGGTATTTCTCGGGTAATGCTAACAGCCATGCATTTTAATTTATTGTATGTAAAACATCCTTATTTTGTTCTAAAATGTTATGTACTTTATCACAAATGTTAATTAATATAGAAATTGATTTCAATAATGCTGATCACCAAAAAATATTTCATTTGGCGATAAAACAAATTTTTGTGTTCTTGAAAATGAAAGACTTTTTGAGGGTTATTATCTCACAAGGAAAAGTTAGGGTTTAAAGTTTATATTTTTAAATAATAAAATTTTTTTCTAAAACTTTCAGAATTTCTAGCATTAACTAATTTATTATACACATTTAGTTGAATTTAGGTGAGTAACTGCAATATTTGATAATTTATTTTGCTAATATGTTTCTCATTTAGCTAATGTTTTGATTTTTTCACCATGTACAATCTAAATAGCTAATATACTTTTTTAAAAGCCAATAAGAACATTGATAGAATTCTTCTACATAAGTACAATACTATGTCTTTGATGATAAAATACTATGTCTTTGATGATAATATACTATGTCTTTGTGCTAGAACATTGTGTTCATTGGCGAGAGAGCGCAGCGAGCCATGGTTCATGGCGTGAACCACATAGGAATGCGTAGCAATTCTCGGGGGTTGGCGAGCGTTAGCGAGCAGGGGGCGGAGCCTCCTAGTATAATTTAATAGGGTAGTATTTTTTATTTTCACACTTAGTGGATAACAATTGCAAAAAAGGAGTGAAAACAATCCCACGGACAATTTAAGGTTATGTCAAGGTGCGTCTCTTGTGAATATCAATTGATTGTTTCTCTTCTGAAATTACATTCACATACATTATTAATCCAAATACATTTTGCAGGGCGAGACGATGAGGCAACTACAAGCACTTCCACTGGTTCAAGAGGGAAAAATGCATAATATTACCGTGATTACAGAGCACGGAAGCGAGCGGAGCAGGAAAAAGAGTCGTTGAATAGAACTACCGATCCTTCTACGACTGCTGATTCTTCTACAATTAACGTCGCAGGTTGCGAAATTTAACTTCTTCCGCGCGGACGGATTCCGCGCACTATTTTTTTTCCATTAGGCGATTTTAACATGATTAAAAGCTTTAAATGTAAGAAATCTCTTGGTAGAACTATATTTAATTATAATGATTTTAGCAAAAAGCTGGGCGAACAATGCAGGATGTGGTGTATACTGCCCTTGAGAAAGCTGCCAAGGATTATGGGTACAGTCACTGAGGATTATACCTTTGAATGAGTTACCCAGTTTAAGTATCTGAGTACGCATTGTTACCAACAAAAATGAGATAAGGGTTGAAGTTAGGCTTTTGATGGCTACTTTGCTACTTTGGTCTGAGGAAGCAATTAAAATCCTCTCCATTGGTTCAAAAGTAAATCTATACAAAGCCTTAATCAGACTATATGGTTATTCTATATGGTAGCGAGACCTGGCCAATTAATAAAACGGAGGAAAAAAGACTACTCATTTTTGAAAGATCCTTCAGTCAATTTTTGAAGCAGTTAAGGAAAATAATACACTCTATAAAAAAAAAAATCGACGCATCAAGAAGCAATCATCCGATTGCTTCTTGGTGCCAGAGTACAATGGTGCATGGCTCGATCAGGCGGGAATGATGCCGACTGGGGACGTATAGTCTTTAGCGACGAATCCCGCTTCCAACTGTGTCCTGACGATCATCGAAGACGTGTTTGGAGACACAGAGGGCAGAGGGGGGATCCTGCCTTCTCTATTGCACGCCACACCGGCCCTCAACAAGGCATTATGGTCTGGGGTGTCATTTCCTTTGACAGCCGGACCCCTTTGGTCGTCATTAAAGGTACATTTTCTGCACAGTGGTACGTCGACGACCTCCTAAGACCTGTTTTGCTACAGTTCCTTTTGCAGCGCCCTGGGCTGGTTTTTCAACAGGACAATGTAAGACCGCATACGGCACGTGTTGCTATGAACTGTCTGCAAGCTTGTCAAACTCTTCCTTGGCCTGCCAGATCACCAGATCTCTTTCCCATCGAGCATGTCTGGGATATGATGGGAAGGCACGGAATGTTGATGACCTCGTTCGACAATTGGATCGAATTTGGCAGGAAATACCGCAAGAGACCATCCGGGAGCTTTATCGGTCTATGCCACGCCGTGTGGCAGCTTGTATCCAGGCTAGAAGAGGGTCAACACCTTATTGAACTTGTTACTATAACTCTGCAATAAATTATTCAATTGTTCTGACATTTTAATCATTTGCTATTCTGTACATTGTCTTCCTATCCACCAATTTTCGTTTCAATCGGACAACTTCTTCTTGGTGCGTCGATTTTTTTGTTATAGAGCAACTTACATGAGGCCGAGGGCCACAACTAAAAACACAAATCAAATGGCGGGCCACAACTTTATCAAAACACAAGTATTTAATTAAAAGTTAAAATGAGTAGATTTTTAAAAATATTTAATTGTTATTAATAATATTTTTAGAAATATTAAATAAATAATAAAATTCGGGCTGCAATACCTTTAATGTGCACCTTTAAACTTTAACTGTTAATTTTAACTGTTAACTTTAATGTGCATTAAACAATTAATGTGCAACAGATATCAAATTGCTAAGATATAAAACTTTAAAAGGGTTGTTATTACAACTTACATAATAGCACACAAAATATTCAATGAAAAAATTGAGGTTTGTCTGCTGCAACCACCAGAGAATATATATTTACATTTAAAATTTACAAATGTGTGTGTAAATATTTTCGTTCAAAATGAGTGGTTTCAAAAGGTTAAATCGGAGAATTTCTTCGAGAAAATTTCAGATACGCACATGCTAAACTATATTCACAAAATACAAAAAAAAAATGAAATAAAGAATAGCAACATACACGATTATTTTTGTATTTGAATTAATATTTTCTTGGATGCAAAACCTGAGAAATAAATTTTCTTGCACCGTTGGTATGTTAAATTTTACAGAAACGAAGAAATTAGGTTTTTATTAACAAGAAAAGTAATTTAAACCCATATATATATTTTATGAAAATTTTCCGCAAAAAAAAGGCAACTAATATATTTTAGTTCGCGGGCCACAAAAAAAGGCTTCGCGAGCCGGATGCGGCCCCCAGGCCGCCAGTTGGAAACCCCCGTTATAGAGTATATTTGGAGAATTTTATTTAATAATGAGATATACATTAAATATAGATTACCTAATATTTTGAGGGTTATTGAGGCCTACAGAATCAGACTGCTGGGGCACGTTTTTGGGCCTAAAGATTTGGACCTAGTTAAAAAAAACTTACTTTTTCGAAAATTGAAGGAGCTAGAAGAAGAGGGAGACCAGCTACAAGAGGGTTGGACAGTGTTGAGAAGGAATTAAAATTGTTGGGAATAAACAGGTGGAAAAATCTAGCTCAAAGTCGCCCTGCCTGGAGGCAGCTAACTGAGAAAGCCTTGGCCTGCACTAGGCTGTAGTGCTGACGAAGAATAAGAATTAGCAAAAATTTTGGGAGGATTAATATATCGGATTACAAATGCCACTGAGAAGAAGATAAATATTTTGATTTTGTTGATAAATATATTATTATCTGTAATTTAAATATTATAGAAAACTTTGAACTAAGAAATTTAATGTTAAAAAATACAAAATGGAGACATATATATATACTTTCTTAATAGTCTCAATAATTTTTGTTTAACGACTTCAAATAGATACCAATTCTGTTTACATAACATGAACAGGTATGTTAACAGAATAATGGGCAGTTTATTATTCGATTAAATATTTTTTTAATAATAAGAGGGAAGATTTAAATATCCAACAGATTTTCGACAAATTCAATAAATATTTCTAAAATTGATAAATTAATCTGTATTTTTTTATTTATTTATTATTCTGTATTTGTCTAATATTCTGTATTTTTCTAGCTATTTTACTTATTGTTACTTTGTTATGTTTTATTTTGTATTTTTTGCTTAATATGTTCTATTTTGTATTTCTTTCTTAATGTCTTCTATTTTCGTTTAAAAAAAATTTTTTTGCTCCTCACACTATCGTAATGTAATTGTATTGATAAATTTTGCTTTGACTATATTAAATACAATATTAGAAAGCACTCTTTTTTTGCGGATATAATCGTGTGAGTTGATGACAAAACTGTAAATTTTACTTATTTTGTTTAAATTTTAAATCACTTTTTTAAAAACATTTTATTTATTAATAATTTTTCTTTCTGTTTAAAAAATGTATAGATTTTTTCCCGTGTCTTCTTTGTATTTTTAACTTATTTTATGGGTTCTGTGTACTTTATTTTGCTGTATATTATATACACAACACAATAAAGAGACTAAAAGAAAAGAGGGATTAACGAAGAAAAATAAGAAATTTTATTTACTGTGCATAAGCTACAAATACATAGAACCCGTAAAATAAGCTAAAAATACAAGGAAGACACGGGAAAAAATCTATGCATTCTTTAATGAAAAAGAAAAATTATTAATAAATAAAATTATTAATAAATAAAATTATTAAGAAATAAAATTATTATTAAATAAAAGTGATTTAAAATTTTTTAAAAAAAATAAAAATTAAAACGCCGGAAAACAAAATAAGGGTATGATAAAATTTCCTCATCAGTTCGTACGGTTATATCCGCGAAAAAGAATGCTTTCCTATATTGTATTTATGCAGCCAAATCAAAATTCATCAATACTATAGTGTGAGATTATATTTGTATGTGAGATATATTTTGCTTTCGTTAAATTAATAGAATATTAAAAAGCACTCTTTTTTTTAGATACAATTTTATGACGAGTTCATATCTTTTCCTTATTTTGTTTACCGGCTTTTTAATTTTTAATTTAATTTTTTTTGAATTTTTATCTATTAAAATATTTTTTCCTCTTCTTTAAAAAATATATATATTTTTTCCATGTCTTCTCTAAATTTTTCTACTGTATATATATATATATGTTCTACTGTATGGATATATTATTATATTATTATTATATATATTATATATTATATNATATATATATATATATATTATTATTATAGATATATATTATTATTATTATATATATTATTTGTTGTAATTTTTTTGTAAAATTTTTTGAGTGCTCCTCACACTATTGTATTGATATATTTTGCTTTGGTTATACTGATACAATATTAGAAAGCACTCTTTTTTGCGGATGTAATAGTGTGAGCTGATAAAATGATTATATCTTTTATTTTCCGGATTTTTTTTTAAAAATTTTTTTAATTTTTTTGTCCTTTTTTTCGGAATTTTTTTTCGTTTTTTGTTATTTTTATTTTTATTATTTTTCTTTTTTTTTCCCTTTTGTCATTGCTCTGTAATTTTTCCCTTGTTTTCTCTACATTTTGAACTTATTTTCTGAGTTCTATTTACTTGCAGCTTATCCACAATAAATAAAACTTATTGTTTTTCTTAATTTTCTTAGTGTTTTTTTTGTATTTATTTATTTCGTGTTATTTTCTATTGTTATTCCCTGACTCATAAGCAAAAATAAAATATATATAATGTTTCATAAACTCTGTCTTATCAATCAATATCATTAATTGATTATAAATATCAACGTAACAAAACACAAATCTAAGGTAACAGTAGTTAAAAATTCCTTTTGTAGGCAGTGAAGCGATTAAGAATCCGATATCTCCAAAATCAAAACACACACACTATTTGGTAATAGACTTGTTACGCTTTAATAGAGTTCATTCAGAACGAAAAAGATTGGAATGCTATTCTCGAGAAATTAAAACATTTTAACTTTTAAAACGGAAAAAAATACTTCCATTGTTTTGGAATTCAAATGCGCCTTCACTTCACTTCTAAGAGAAATGAGGAAATTATCGTTTGAAGCTTTTGTCCAATTCCTCTTATATGAGTGGCACGTTTTGCCCCAGATAATTGGCACTGTTGCTTTTCAGGAGTTGAAAAAGGTTGTTTTTCTTTTTTCTTCAAAAGAACTTCTGGCATTGTTTGAGTTGTTATTACGGTTTAGTGATAGGCCCCAAAGAGGTCGATTTTGAAATAAGAGTCAACCTCATGAGGAGGGGAGTTTATTCTAAAGAACATAATAATTAGAGGGGTGGTGGTCGATTTTTCTTAGATAATGGTTGCGGTCGCATTTGGCTCAATCGATCAAAATGAAAAGAATTAATTTTTTATTATTATTATTTCCCAGGCTGAAATATCCGCGACACAATTGTGTATAGAATGTTAGAAATTGAGTTTTAAATAAAAGTATATAAATAAGACAATTTAATTCCAGGTTTTTAAAAAACAATACGGAATATAAATTTGCTATTTTGCATAAAATTTTTACTCTTTGTTTTTCAATGTGCTTTTTTAATAAATACGCTTTGTTTTTTGCCGTTATTACCTAATGATATGTGGTAATTCTATTTCGCGGAAGAAATGGCGAGGAATGTTTCGATATTCTCAACTATTGGTGCGTGGAACAGCATTTCGCTTTCGCTGTGAATAACTTACAGCAAGGTGCGTAGCGTTTTTAAAAAGTGCTTATTTTCGTTTCTTTAAAAGCCCTTAAAGGTGCTTTTTACATGGGGTGTTTTTAAAAAGTGCTTGATTTTCCCTCCTCAAAAATGAGACTTTTTTTCCTAACCATGTCAATTTTCGGCAGGTATTATTCAAAACCATGCTTTTACACATTGTTCTATTCAACGTTTTCACAATTCATTCAACAATCTATTTCAGCAAACCTTTGCTCCGTGGCGTATAAAAGCGCCAAACATTTTACATGTTTTCACAATTCATTCAACGATCTATTTCACCAAACCGTTGTTCCGTGGCGTATAAAAGCGCCAAACATTTTACATGTTTTCACAATTCATTCAACAATCTATTTCACCAAACCGTTGTTCCGTAGCGTATGAAAGCGCCAAAAATTTTACATGTTTTCACAATTCATTCAACAATCTATTTCAGCAAACCGTTGTTCCGTGGCGTATAAAAGCACCAAACATTTTACATGTTTGATGAAATATTTGCGAGTCCGCATGTACTGAGCTGGGTTTGGTGAGATTCTTGCACTCTTATATGCAAATCTGCTGCATTTTGAAAGATATTCTCGATTTCAGGCTTCATTTTCTTCCCTCTGGTATCGAACATGAAAATCTTTCGATCATTTTATAACGGCTAATGTAACCAAGAAAAAGATTTCTTTGTCAGAAACTAGTTATTTTATCAGGATCGTGTAGAGTCTTCGAAAATTATTATGCATTTTGTTAATGTACATAGTGCTTAAAAATATTTTTTGAGTGATTGAAAAGTACTTAAAAGGTGCTTATTTTTTGTTGATAGATTTGGCTACTCACCCTGTACAAGCACTTTTAAGAGTTTAAGGCAGTGACTCTCAACCAGTGTGCCGCCAAATATTAGAAGCGATACAATGATTATTTCTATTACGAGTAAAGTTTAATACATATATCTTTGTCAGCGATTGTCTTGTCTCTGACGATCTTAAAATAAGAAGGAGTGTTTAAATTGTCTTTGACACGCAATTTTAAAAAATGTTAAAATACTTAGGAAATTTAGCGACTTTTAAAATAATTAACAAAGGCTAAAACAAGCTAAATATTTACATTCCAACGGAAATAAAAGCTAATGATTAAAGTAAGCTATGCAGTTAATCGTTATAAAAGCAAATTAACAAAGGATAACTAACAAAAAAATAAGCTATCAATTAATAATTAGCAATGAAACTAATTAACAAGAAATCGCAAAAAAATAATAATTAATGTAAAAAACTAACAGTTAATAACAATAGAAAACAAGCTAACAAGTAATAACGAGCAAGAAAATAAATAAGTGTTACTAACTAATAAAAAATTGGTCGAAAAAATAATTAATCCCTTAATAAACGTGCTTTTGTAGTACATATTATTTTATTTCACATTCAAAATTATTATCACAAACTATTTAACGCAGTAAATACACAAGTGGGCGACCTTTGTGCTAAAATACAAACTAAGGTAAACATCGTTAAAGAGCACAAAAATATTATTAAAAGCAGACAGCTGTTTCGGATGCTCAAAGGGCAACCTTCATCAGTGCAACAGAAAGAAATGAGAGAAAATAGGGTAATTATATAGAGAAAGGTGACGTCACAAGGGGGTTAGAGCAACGGCCAATAGGAGGGAAGGGTGAAAGGATGACGACGAATGGGAAGCAAGGAACAAAAAAGGTGGGGGGGGGTTAGCCCTTTGAGCATCCGAAACAGCTGTCTGCTTTTAATAATATTTTTGTGCTCTTTAACGATGTTTACCTTAGTTTGTATTTATCGCAGTGTAAAATATGTAATTAAACAACCTTTAATCTAAATTGTTTCATTGTGTGCCGTCAAATTTCGAAATCGTTTAAAAGTGTGCCGCAACAAAACAAATGGTTGAGAATCACTGTTTTAAAGCATTAAGTTTTAAACCATTTATTTTTATCTTAATTTATAATTTAAATAAATTTAAGTCCAATTTTATGATTTTTGAAACTACATTTTTAATCATAAGAGAGTTTTATATTTCTAAATAGCATACAAAAATTATGATTGCTTGTTATCAATTGCTTATTATCGATTAATGTCAAATAATTGATTGTCGTCAATTAGTTTATAATCATTCGAATGTACTTAACTTCCATAATCATACTTCATTATTAACAGTAATTATTAACGATTAAAAATTTGAACAAGATACATGGAGAGAGTCAACTAATAGTAGGATTCGAAAAAGAGAATTACAATTTAACCCACACTTATTATTATCCAGGAAAATTTGACTTTTTCTTCAAAAAAATTTACATCCAATATTTTTTTCTTTGTATAAAAAACTTCATTGTGATATTATTACTGATACCTTAAAATTCCCTTTTTTATGCTTCCTTTATTTTTACCACATTTATATCAACTTGCCTTCATGCATGTCTGTTCGGGTAGAATTTTGTAATCGATTTTTAAACTAGCTCCCGACTAGCTACAGACTTCTAATTTGGCACAGAATTGGATGACAATGCATGAAAATGAAGACAGCAAAAGACATACAAAGTAAAATAAAATTAAAGAAAAATTAATATTTTCGCGATTGTCTTTTGTTGTCGATTCGATTATTTCAAATGAGTGTCACATGTCAGTTGAAAAGTTTTGCGTACAGAGAGTGAAAAAAATTGAGATTTTAGAAGTGAGTACAAAATGAAATCAAAATAAAAAGTAATATTTTTAAAAACCTCGTTTTTGTAGTGGAGAATAATAATTAAAAAACGAAAATTTGAAAAACGAAAAACGTGGTGCGCATGAAATACATAACTGTACATATACACATGCATATACACATTTTCTTACTCATACACATGCACAGCAACATTCACATATACATTCTCATACGCATGCATATACACAAACATATTCCACATCCACATTCAGATATACATACACATATTCTTATGAGCACACATACACACACTAATATAAAGTTACTGTTATACATTTCATGCACAACACGTTTTTCAAATTTTTATTTTTTAATTATTATTCTCCACTACAAAAAGTGGCTTTTAAAAATTTTATTTTTATTTTTTTGAGGGAAAAGAGGATGATTTGAGAGGAGAATTAAATTTCCTGAAGACATAAGAGTGAGGCATCGTTTTTAATGTATTTTTTTTCTCCAAGCTAATATGAATAAAACTATTGAACAATTTCGAGACGATCGGAGTTTCGAAATTATAAGCATTTTGTGTATAAAAAGTACAATTCTGTACCTGTTATCTAAACAAATGAAGCGTAGCTGTCCATGCATTTTTTTTTACTCTGAATCAAATGAAATTGAACAAAATTCAATAGAACAAATAGTTCGAAAGTTAAAAAAATGTTTTTATTAAAAAAAGTACTTTTTTTCGCACGTACTGTGGGGCGGTGTTATAGACAATGTCATCCTTCATCTATGAAAAGGTTCTCCACCTTAGAATCGAGTTAACTTGTCTTATATACTAGTGAATTGGAATTAAATTTTTGTAGTGGTAGAAACGCTACAGTACTCCCCCAGCCAGAATTATATATGGGATCGAATTCGATGAACGGAAACCACTAGTTGATTCATTGCTGTTATGTGAGAAGTCGGGAGAGCTGTATTAAGATCACCGTACCTTTGCTGATCGTGAGAGCTGTATTAAGATCACAGTCGTGGTTGCTCCTGCGTTTCCATTAGCAGTCGAGTGTATGCAGGCTGACGTTGTGTGTGATCGAGACGAGACTGAGTAGCAACAGTGCCGAGGAGGTGGATAATGTCGCAGTCACAAGTAGCAAGTCAACTGTTCAATGTGGACCATCCATCGAAGAAGGCGTGTTCATATCGAAGTGGGCGTTAATGCCAATGTAGGCGTGTTCACATCAGGTCCGGGTCACCAATGATGGGCGGTGTTATGGACAATGTCAATCTTCATCTATGAAAAGGTACCCCACCATAGAATCGAGTGTCTTATATACTACTGAATTGGAATTATATTTTTGTAGTGGTAGATACACTACAATTCCTAACCAGGGACTATCTGAACACGCAAGGTAAGTTTACCGATGTCATTTTTTTCAAGCTGAAGGGAATGACACAAAACAGGAATCGATAAGATAAGAAGTTATAAGATTTTTGCTTACGAAAAGTACAATTTTGTACATTGCTATACACACAAGTAAGGTATAGCTTCCTATATACTTTTCTCACTTAATTGAATGAGACCAAACATAAATCAAAGGTGAGAATTTTTTTTTGCAATAATTACTAGATTATTTAGCTTCAAAAATATTTTGTTATTTCTATCAGGTAAAAAAGGTGACGAGAATTGGATAGTCTTGCAACTTTATTCGTTCAGCAGGGTCACACACTACTTACGAGTTTTTTTTTCCCATTATTTTATTTCATTTATTTATTTATTTATTTTTGAGGCGTTTGTTGTTGCAAACGGGCTTTTTTCTAGGACATCGTTACCTCTGCCTAAAACAGGCCTACGTCAACAACAACAGCACGAATTAACTATTTGTTAGCGATATTTGTTCATCAATATCTTAATAACTCTGCTTCGTATGAAAATCGAACTTTTTTTTTGCATCTGTATTCTAACCTGCTATCATTCGATAAGTTCTCGAACCTACTCATACTTAATCATTTCTCGATTGAACACTCTTTAGAATCAATATTAGTTGTTGTTGTTGTTGTTATTGTTGATTTACGTCGCACTAGAGCTGCACAATGGGCTATTGGCGACGGTCTGGGAAACATCCCTGAGGATGATCCGAAGACATGCCATCACAATTTTGATCCTCTGCAGAGGGGATGGCACCCCCGCTTCGGTAGCCCGACTTTACGGTAGCACACTTTACGGTAGCAGCACTTTACGGTAGCACAGTTTAACGAGGACCCATACCGCACACCCTCGGTCCCTACGCAGACGGATCCAAGTGGTCACCCACCCGCTTCATGACAGCAGCCAGTGGTGCTTTGACTTCAGTGTTCTACTGGGAACCGTGTCTTTACGATCACTCCACTGTGGGACAGTGCAGTTTTGAAGAAAGTATAACACTAGTGACCAAACCTAGAAATTCTCTTGCACTTGACCACTGAGACAAAAACTTTTAACCTAACTCATTTTTTTATTCGGGACATACGTGCGCTCATTGTTTAGAAAGTCAAACTAAAATGTGGGCAACAAAAGTTACAGATGGACAGAGAGCATGAAAAGCATCTAATATTATGATTAGACTCAAATCCTCGAAGATTTATATTTTAAAATTATAACAAAAGTTTAAGATTCATCTAATCACATAACTGCTAGATGTATTTCTTTTAAAGTAGCCCTAGAGCTGCACAATTGACGTCGGTCCGGGAAACATGGAGAGTCTTCGCATGGTGGTGATTGAACTCTCGACCTCTCAGGCATGTGCCCTACGCCCGACCAGCCGTGCTCTCTCGGCCCCCTAACCACATAAAATCTTCTTATTTACTTATTCACGTGTGTCTGCTAGATCAGGGGTCTGTTTAGAAGAAATTTGGGTCCGTTAACGGACCCTTCACAAAATATTTTAACTTAAAAACGGACCCTGCACTAATTGATTTTTTTTAATCGGACCCTTCACACATTTGTTTATCTTCATTATTGTTTTGTTAATCGAATAAACCCTTCCCAGGAAGGGGGGGAAGGAGAAAGACAGATGTAAAAGAACTAAATTTTGTCTTCGGCAGACGCTTCTTCCTTTATTCGTCCGAAATGAATATTCTGCGTTCAGCAGTATAGGCTAAATACCAAATATTTGTATGTTGCATCTCTAATTCAGTAGCAGCAATTGCTGTTTATTTTTTAATTATAATTTTGCAGTGTTGAGCATGTATCTTGTATGTCTTTACAATTTAAAAACTCCCTGAAAAAGTTTTTTGCAATAACCAGACCCTATTTGCACACATTCACTAAAGCAGGACCCTTGTTGAAAGAATGCGACTTAACGTTCATTTTATATTCACACATTATGAGTCATTTTTTTCACAATTTTACAAAAGCAGGATCTTTCACAAAATGTCTGGACACAACCCCTGTAGATGCAATGACCCACCTGAAATAGAAGAGAACGGGTAGTACCAACGAGAAAAGGAAAGCACAGAGATAGGGTCACAACGGGATTCGAACTCAGATCATTTAGTGGGGAGTTCGATCCCTCAACCGAGGCGGCACTTTGCTTTATTGAGATTACATACCTTCGCAGCCTTGTGTACTCAAATTGAACTTATAAACCTCTGTCAATTAAAAGGACATCCAGGGTTACAGTGGGATACGAACCCACTACCTACGAACCCACTACCTACGTATATTTGCAGGCTTGTGAGATCAATTTAGGTTTGTAAGCCCTCGTCAAGAACGACAGATAGAACAATTCAGAGAACAACAGCAAGCAGAATACATCCAGGATTACTGTTGGATTCGAACCCGCCATCTCCAGGCTTCACACAGCGTTTGGTCGATGATACCGCTCGGCCACGGAGGCCCCCCTTGACGGCACTAACTTAATTATTTTATTGGATTGACATACATTTTCAGGCTTGTGGGCTCAATTTTGTCTTATAAACCTTTGTCAAATAGAAGGACACAATACAGAGAATTACAGCACGAAGATATATCCAGGGTAACAGCGGAGTTCGAACCCGCTACCTCCACGCTTTGCACTAACTTAATATTTGTGAATTCAGAAGAAGTTGAAGGCGGTACTACTTGGTGCTGTCTCTCCTATTGTGCTATCTGTCCTCTTCTACATGACGAGGATTTTTAAGCCTATTTTGAGCACACAAGCCTGAAAATTTATGCAATAACCAATAACCAATGTTTGTGAATTTGGATATGAACAAAAACCGGCGGATCGAAGCGTTCTTACGTGTAGTTAGCGTTCTATAAAAGCACATCATTTCTCGTTTTGTTTTCTTTCTGTTGATAATTTAGTGCGTTATGTAGAGCTTGTGTTCAGTTTGAGTAAACGTTTGTCGTGGTATCGGATTTCATTCACGGGTAAGTCTACTTTCGCTTAGTCTCTTGTTTGCTGAGAATAGTCATAAACTTATTTTAAAAATGTCATATCCCTTTTATTGTTGAATTTTCGCTTGACGTTTTAAAAATCTGTGAAATCTGTCTGCTAAAAATAGAAGTTTTATTAGAATGCTTAAACACTCGAAAATTCACTTATTATATCTTGATAGGTTGAAAGTTAATTCATTTTCAAATATTATACACAAACCTGAAGATTTAATTGATGACGTTCGTTTGGTACGCTTCAACTTTTAAGTTTCAATGCTTTCTACTTGTTTGCGTTAATCTCAAAAAAAAGTTTAAAATTAACAAATTAGTTTCATCTCTTTAATCTACAATAATTTAATATAACTCCTAGAATTACTCAAATCTAAAAAGATGTGTTTATATTACTTTATTAAAATATTTTGTAACTTCGCGATTTTAATCTGAAAATTAATTTTTTTTTTTTTGATAGTATGTTTGAAAGTGAGTATCGTTCAGAACCAGATTAAAAACAATTTAAAAATCTGGGAAATAAGTTTTGAAATGGTTGTTCGATATTTATTTTTCAAAGGATCATTTCAGACTACAGAAATGCCTTTTTTAAAAATTTGG
>NC_092208.1:121815-200209 GCF_043381705.1 Parasteatoda tepidariorum
ATTTGTAAACGAATTTTAGTATAAGCGACTAAATTAATACCTTCGAGTTTTCAAGAGTTAAAATAGTAATTATAATAGTTTTCAGTAGCACAAATAGTTCTGAAGTTCTTAGAGATTTGAATGGGCATTGTTTGACAAGGTCGGCATAAGCATAATTTTAGTAAAAAATTTACTAGGTAAAAATGTGTTTAGTAAAAAATTTATTAAGACAAAAATTGTATTATTAGTGAGTTCAAACAGAAAATTGAAAAACGTAATAACAAAATCCAAAATTTTTTATTTAAAATGTATTAAACAAATGCATAAAACTCGAAAATGAATGAAAATAACTTGCTAATTAATATTTTTATTCATTTTGCAAAATAATTGCATTTCGAAATTTTTTTTTTTTTTTTTAGAAAGCTTACCGAGTTTTAGAAAAAAGTAACGATTTCATTCGACATTTCCGTTACAAATACTTGTACTTTTTCCCTAAAAATGTAACGAAAGTACAAGCAAAAGTACTAAATTTAAAAAGTAACGAAGTACAAGTAAAAGTATGTACTTTTCACTTGTACCGGCGGTACAAGTAACGAAAGTAAAAGTACTGCCATATATGCACAGGACTAGAAGTTATTTTGACCTTTTTATTCCACTTGAAAAACTTACTTTTGAACATTTTCATTTCATTTTATAATGAATAATGTTTAGACGAATCTTAATTTACGATCTCTTTTTTAAATTCCTACTAATTTTCTAATTTTCAATCGTTTATAAAATACTTTTTAGTCATCCACTCATTACATTTAGTCATCCACTACATCCACTACATTTACTCATTAACATTTAGTCATCCACTCAACTTCAAATACATTTATTTTTTGAACATGTAGTTCTCACGACACTCGATGTTAATACAGTTTCTTTTTTCTTCAAATATTTATTCATTAAATTCAATGAATTTATTTTAGTTCTATAGAGGAGAAAAAAAATTGTAATTATGTAATAAAAAGTAAGTAAAATAAAAAAATTTCTTTGTTGACGTAAGAAGGAATTGACTTTAAAATTGTTTTTTTTATATATATATATTACTTGTTGTTAATATATAGAAGATTCTTATTTTATATTCCATAACTGATTCTATCATTTCGGTGTAGGAAAGAAAATTCTAAATCTTTGCTTTCGAAAGGAAATTTATCTTATTTCTTAAAAAGAAAAGGAAACGAAATTTATCTTATTTCTTAAAAATGAAAGGAAAGGAAATTTATCTTATTTGTTAAAAAGATAAGGAAATTTTATCTTATTTTGTAAAAAGGAAAGGTAATTTATCTTATTTCTTAAAAATGAAAGGAAATTTATCTTATTTCTTAAAAAGATAAGGAAAGGAAATTTATTTTATTTCTTAAAAATGAAAGGAAGGGAAATTTATCCTATTTCTTAAAAAGGTATGGAAATTTATCTTATTTCTTAAAAATGAAAGGAAAGGAAATTGATCTTATTTTTTTAAAAATGAAAGGAAATTTATCTTATTTCTTAAAAAGATAAGGAAAGGAAATTTATCTTATTTCTTGAAAATGAAAGGAAATTTATCTTATTTGTTAAAAAGGTAAGAAAATTTTATCTTATTTCTTAAAAATGAAAGGAAAGGAAATTTATCTTATTTCTTAAAAAGGTAAGGAAATTTATCCTATTTCTTATAAAGGAAAGGAAATTAATCTTATTTCTTAAAAAGGAAAGGAAAGGAAATTTATCTTATTTCTTACTTCTCCTCATCGCTATCAAATAATGCGTCCATGAATAATTTTTTTTTTGTATTCCTGTTTTCCGAAGTGTTGTTATGAGTGTTATTTTGTTCAGCGAAAAGATTTTCAGTTCTCGTTTTATTTTTGTCAAGGATATATTCAACTGTAACCATGAAATACCCTCTCCCTTCCTTTCTAGCTAACACTCGAAACGAAAAGAAAGAAACGTTTTCTTCGATTCAACAAGAAGCACACATTCTTTAGCGTATTCTTTTGCTAGAAAAAGAAAAAGGCGGGATATTTTTATGTTGTTGAATGTAAACAAACGTGAGGACACGCCAATGATTTTGAGTGGTGGATACCGATTTGAAACAATCTTCGTTTCGCCAACAACCAAGGCGTAAAGACAAATGAAACAAACTGCTTAAAAAGAATCTTTCTTCACTTTATTTTCTTTTATTTAAAAAAAAATTCCTTATTTTATTGAATTTTCTTTGACCTTTTTTTTTGTATGCATAAACGATATAGCTTTGAAGTTCATCCAATATTTATTTTTGTTACATTGTAACCCACGAACGAATATTTCTTCTAAAACTAATTACTTTCAGGGAACAGCAGCTAAAACATTAATGAACCCCGAAGTTATCTATTTATTTTGCGTATTTTCCATTTATTTCCATATTATTACAATAGAACAGCATTTTATCTTACCAACCCTCTCATAAAATTATGATAAAAATACTTTTTAAAATTACAATATTTGACAAATTACCGATGTAAAATAAGTTCTTTTATAAAAGAGAAGAAGACATCAGTTATTTAAATAAAATTAATTGAATATCTACGTTATCTAAACGAGGATAGGGTGCCACCAATGAATAAAGCATAACAACGTGATTAAAAACACTAATTAAGATCTCTGATAGCTATTTAAACTGTATATTCTGTTTATTCAAAAAGAATTGTCCGCTGTCCTAAATTTGTACATTCATGTTTCGGTTATCATAAAAAAGCCCCTTATTTGCCTGTAAAAACCTATAAGTAATTGCGGTTTACAAGAGATCAAAGAAACCTGAATTTTACTAATTTTTTTTATTAAATGGAGAATCTCAACTCTAATTAAAATTGGTTAAAAAATAAGAAATTTTAACTTTGAATTCAGGGGAATCAAAAAATCAACTTTAATTTTTTAACCTTGCTTTTTCAACATAATAATGTACTTAAAATAGTAACGATTTTTTCTATAAAATGCAAACAATTACTTTAAACAACGCATTATAACGATATTGGTCAACTTATGCAGATTTCCATACCATTGAGAGCTGTTATAAGTTGAGGTACAGGGTTCGAAACTGACGGTGGTCCAATACAACTAACATTTCTCTCAAGAACACCGTAAAATAATTGTGCACCAGCCATCTATATGGATGGAGGGATGATAATCTAGGCATACGCTTCTGTAGCTTGGACAATAACAAAACTGGTGGAAAATTGTATCGCAATATTTGAGAGAAAGATTTTAGGGAGGTGTAAATGAAAACAATAACTGGAAAGGAGATTTAACTTTACAAGATTTAAGAAACAACCCGATATTATTTAATACATAAAAATAAATAAAATGAATTGGGTGGCCCACGTGATTCGAATGAGTGATGGCAATACAATAAAAAAGATATTGCTTTTTAAAAGTGGGGAAGGGCGTGGTTGAGATGGGCTAATTCAGTGGAGTCAGTTTTTTGTAAACTTTTTTTTTGTAACGGTCATGTAGCAACAGTGGCGTTAGAGCAACGCAGGACGGTCAATTCTGAATGGTACACGACCATTTGTTTGCCAGAAGTCATCGGAGAAATTCGAAAAAAGCAGAAGAACAGGCGAATCATTCTTCATCATGACAATGCGAGCTCTCACACATCGACTCTGACGGAGTGAAGGATCGGCATTTCTGACGGAGTGAAGGATCGGCATTTCTGACGGAGTGAAGGATCGAACTGATGGGTCATCCGCCGTACAGCCCTGATTTGGCACCCAATGACTTTGAAATGGCTTTGACCCAATGACGATTGAAAATTCGAATAAGAAATTTGAACAAGATACATAGAATAGGATACGATTGAAAATTTGAACAAGATACATAGAATAGGATACGATTGAAAATTCGAATAAGAAATTTGAACAAGATACATAGAATAGGATACGATTGAAAATTTGAATAAGAAATTTGAGCAAGATACATAGAATAGGATACGATTGAAAATTTGAACAAGATACATAGAATAAGATACGATTGAAAATTTGAACAAGAAATTTGAACAAGATACATAGAATAGGATATATATGAACAAGATGCGTGAACTAATAGTAAGAATTGAAAAAAGCGTTAATGAAAAGAACCGATGTAGGCAGGAAATATAGGCGGTTTTAGAAAAATTCTTCGTTCTGTTTGACATTAACCTTATGAATAATCAAGGTTCAGTCAATGGTTTGACCAAAAAAAAAACAACGTCAATCTGTGGGCGGGAATTTCAATGTGAACGAGTTTTTGTGGAAAAGGACGACGAATGCACTCTTTAAAAAGCATTTCTCAACTTTTGATGCCAAAAATGGAAATCATTTCTTTTTGTTGTTTCTTAGCTTTCCTTCTACGCAGACAGAAATCATTTATTCGAAAAATAATTCTCTTTTTTCCTTGTCTCATAATTTCCGAAATAGAAACCAGGAAACGTCTTTATATAAATTTTCGCTTTTGCCAGAAATTGTAAGTTAAGTTAAAAAAATGGAGAGTGGAATGGAATGCAATAAACATTTTAGCAACGCCATTTCATTAATTTCTCTTATTTCTAACATTATATTTAATAGTTTCTCAAAAAAGAAATTGAGGATAGCTAAGAATAAAAGAAGTTTACGATATTATATATTCTACGTAGGTATTCTATTATATTCTACGTAGTCCCAAATGATTTTTCAGAATGTAATTCTCGGCATTCTATAATATTCCGCTATATTCTAGGTATTCTATTATGTCCTACGTAGACCAAAATGATTTTTTAGAAAATAATTCTAGGTATTCTATTACATTTTACGTAGACCGAAATGACTCTTTAGAAAATAATTCTAGGTATTCTATTACATTCTGTTATATTCTAGGTATTCTATTATATTCTGTTATATTCTAGGTATTCTATATAGGCAGAAATGATTTTTTAGAAAATAATTCTAGGTGTTCTATTATATTTTTTTTATATTCTAGGTATTCTATTATATTCTACGTAGACCGAAATGATTTTTTAGAAAATAATTCTGGGTGTTCTATTATATTTTGTTATATTCTAGGTATTCTATTATATTCTACGTAGACCGAAATGATTTTTTAGAATATAATTCTAGGTATTCTGTTATATTCTGCTCTATTCAAGGTATTCTATTATGTACTACGTAAACCGAAATGATTCTTTAGAAAATAATTCTAGGTATTCTATTATATTCTGCTCTATTCAAGGTATTCTATTATATTCTACGTAGGCCGAAATGATTTCTTAAAAAGAAATTCTTCATTAAGAGACGCATTTTTTCCTTGTCACATAATTTCCGAAATAGGAAACTTTTTTATATAAATTTTCCCTTTTATTAGAATTTGTAACTTGAGTTAAGGTAAAAAAAAAAATGGAGAAATCGTGACCTTCAGTAAAAGATTTCTTAAGGTGATATTTTAAACTACGGTATATAAAAACATTGAAACTGGAATGCCTTTTTGAAATAACAATTTTAGCAACAAAATTTCATTCATTTCTTCTATTTCTAATATTAATATATTTTATAGTTTCATTAAAAAACATTGAGAATAGCAAAAAATAAAAGGTGTAGATATTTACGATACTAGAATTTTATAATATTTTTTTTAAAAATAAAAGAATTATTTTGTAACTAGTGATTTTTTTTCTGCAGTTCAAATATGAGGTTTTATTATGACAAAATACGTAACTCATTTCATTTGATATATTTATTTTTCAGATTAAACAAGGATTGAAGAAGTAAAAATTGCAGAATTATAAACTTTGGACAAAAATGAAAAGGCGAAATTTAGGTGTTTTCCGCAATTTGGTGTCAGGTAAGCAGTAAATGAAACATTTTGCAACATGTGTTGACATAATTGATCACTACAAAAGTTAAGGGGATAGAGCGTTCTCCTACCAAGGAAGTGAACAGGATTGGAATCCCAGCGGTGGCTGGTCGATGCGAATTCCGCACCCGGCTCGCACCGACCGCAGTGCTGACACAAAATATTCTCAGTAGCAGAAGGATCATGGGTTAGAGTCCAGTTAAACCGTGGATGGTTTTCGCTGTTTTCCTCTCTGTGAAACGCAAATGCCGGTTAGTTCCATTAAAAAGTCCTCCAAAAGCAAATTTCTCCCAATACTTGATCCAGTAGTTTCCTTGTCTTCTGGATTGGGTTCAAAATGTCAAAGCTACAGAGTTGAACATGTGTAGTCGTAAATTCAAAAATTAGTTCAGCTGTTCAACGACGGTTATAAAATTATAAAAAATAAAATCACGGTAATGTAGTTTAACTTACCAACACCTTATTATGGCTGACTATATTATGGTTAAACACGTTCCAACATTTCTTTCCAAAAGTTTTCTCTCCCTTAAAATTTTGGTTACATAAAGAAAAATTCTTTACAAATTGTACAATTAGTTACAACTGAAAACTAAAAAGGAGTGTTCAATAGAAATATTAAACGCTGTGTAACTCCTCTCAGACTAGCCACAAAATCGAATGAGTTTTGTCATTCTCTTCATTTGTTTATTGATCATAAATGAATCATGATTTTATAACATTTCAGTTATACATAGAACGTATCAAGTGTCTTGAATGAAAAAAAACATGAAGTTTGATGCTTACTGCTTAGGAAACTCTTCATTCCTGCTTCAATATTAATAGCGAAATTCACCAATAGAGGCTGCGAAAAACTGTAAAATAATATGTTTTCAAAATAACCACTCTTTACAGTATGCTGCAATCTTAGAACAAAATGAATAGATCCTCTTGCAAGTCTTTCATCTACAGTTTGTCTAAGTAAGAACTCCCCTAGCCATCGTCTCGACCCGTGGTGGGGTCTATGGAAACGAACTATTTCAACAGGTCACTGTTTAGAACAGGTTTCGGTTCGGGTCAGCGATCTAGCCCTAGAGTGAAGAGAATCTACTCTCTCAGAAATGCGCTATTCTTATTTCCATAGCAGCAGACGGGCTTGGACTTTGTGGTGTTCTTATCATGGACAAGATATAGATTAGTCTGACGTGCAGCCGAAAACATTACTTTTTTTCAGCCAGGCGCACCCTATGTTGGATAAATTTGTAACTCATTTTGAAACTTGACAAGGATAAATACTTGGTTTCGCTAGCACAATGCAGCAGCACTTGTATTTCTGTCCCGTTTTTCTTTAGTTAATTCTTCAAATCGGGCGTCAATTAATAAAATTTTTTAAATCGGCAGCACGATTATTCCGGAAAGTTAAAGATAATTTCTTGGTAAGTTTCAATAATTATCAGGGGTCTGTTTAGAAGAAATTTGTGTCCGTTAACGGACCCTTCACAAAATATCTTTTCTTAAAAACGGACCCTTCACAAAATATTTTAACTTAAAAACGGACCCTTCACAAAATGATTGTTCTTTTAACATAAACAATAATGAAGATAACAATAATGAAGATAAACAAATGTGTGAAGGGTCACTTCACACATTTGTTTATCTTCATTATTGTTTTGTTAATCGAATAAACCCTTCCCAAGAAGGGGGGGGGGGAAGAAAGACAAATGCAACTAAGTTTTGTCTTCGGCAGAAGCGTCTTCCTTTCCTTTATTCGTCCGAAGTGAATATTCTGTGTTCAGCAGTATAGGCTAAATACCAAAATATTTGTATGTTGCATCTCTCATTGAGAAGCAGCAATGGCTGTTTATTTTTAAAAAATTTAATTTTTCTTATTATAATTTTACAGTGTTGAGCATAATCTTGTATGTCTTTACAATTTAAAAACTCCTTGAAAAAGTTTTTTTTTCAAAAACAGGACCCTATTTGCACACATTCACAAAAGCAGGACCCTGGTTGAAAGACTGTGACGCAACGTTTGTTTTATATTCACACATTACGAGTCATTTTTTCACAATTTTACAAAAACGGACCTTTCACAAAATGTCTGGACAGACCCCTGAATATTAAGTCACAGTCTTATGTATTTCGAGTGATTTTAATAACACAATGCATCTCTTCGAGGAAAATATTTCCATTGTATTGCCTCTCAAAGAAGGATTCGCAAACGCAAATAATTTTGAGTATCAGAATGATTACTTCATAGAAAGTCTCATCATTGTTGGGTTCGAAGATTTACGAACGCCGGACAAGTAAAAGTAATCACTGCTCGTATATTCATTTTTATGAGCCTCGTTATTAAGAGTTCATCCAGATAATTCTAGAACGAATATTTTATTTATTTTTTTGCGGAGCGAAAGTCGTATTAAAACATACGACTTTCGCTCGATTTCATAGGACCACTCGTAAACGTAACTGATCACGATCTTCAAATTAAAAGTGTGGTATTCAATAAAATTATATTTTTATAGAGCCTTTTGTTTTTTTTATGCGTACGGAGATACATTTATTGCATTCGTCGTTGAAAAGTCGACCCAATTTTGAGACTATCCATGTTCAACTACTTGTCATTTTGAACCAATCCAGAAGACAAGGGAACTCCTGGATCAATCGTTTTTTTTTAATCTTAATTCCTGCGTTTTTTTATTAAAGTATTTTTTTTAAACTTTTTTTCTCTATTATTCCTTTTTTTCTTGTAGGAAAGTTTTTTATTCAATAAGAAGTTGTTATGCAAGAACACAGAGAAAAATATATATCGATTCACTATGGGCCAAAATACTATAATCTTTGGCCAAAAGCCAAAATTAATTTTTCAACTAAAATATGTGTAGGCAGTTTTAATATATCCGAAATTAAGTATTCATAATCATTTCAAACATCGTAATTTACTTTTTGGGCCGACTAGAATACAATGTCATGAAAAATATGTTAAAAAATATTTTTTAAATGTAACTTTTAAATTTTTATTTCAGAAATATCTATCTATATTATATAAAACGCTAATACGTATGTATCAATAAAACCGATGATATTTCTNATATATATAGGAATTTCACCTTACTGTTACAGTTTTATTAGAGTAATTAATCTGAAAATATAGTACAATTTTTAACTTTCGAAAATTAGTTCCACGAGGTAATTAGCTGAACTTTTTGTTGTTGTCTTCTTTGATGTTTCTTCTTTCGAAAAAACCTGCCCCATTTTGTCCGTATTGCAAAGGTGGACTCAATATACCGAAAAATAAAAATTATAATTTTTTTCCTCCTGTTTTCACGTTATTGTGTAATTAATTCGCGCTATTTTGCAATATTACTTCGGAAATATAATTTGCTTTTCCTTTTTAATATAAAATTACGAAAATTATTATTTTTTCATTGCTTTATTTAATTATTTAAATTATATTTATTATTTTTTTATTTTTGCTCGCCCTCATTCAGCCGCCATTTTGTTTTTGCTTTTTGGGTATTTTTAGTGCATTTCAAAATTTCAACTATGAATTCAATTTACCTGCACATAAAAACCCCTAAATACAAATTTTATCGAAATACTAATTGGGGCCACGAAACCTTGGATGCTGTCCCATTGTGCGATTGTCCAAATATAATTTCTTTTCTAAAAGAATAACTTATTTATAAAAACAATATGCATGAGCTATGTCAACCAAAGAAAACTTTCTTACCTTATAGGACCAAATGACAAAAATTTATTACTGGCCAGTTGTGGCCTTTTTTACGCTGGCCATTTTTCAAGAAATAGAAAATTTTGTACGATTAAACAAAAAGTTGTATTTATTAATAATGTAATAAGGCATTTCTTTTGAGACAATTCTCAAATGATTGAAGGGTTCAATTTTAACTTTTTTAATTGTGTTGATATATTTCTTCCAGTTTTGTATAGGATCGATTGACTGATTACTTAACTGCCTGATTACTTAACTATTCAATTAGTTTTTAAATTTTAAGACATTTTGCCTTTGAGGAGGATTGAAGGAAATTTCGCATTCGTGGAGGATCTTTTGATGGAATTAACCTGTATATTCGCTAGTTGGAGGGGAAAACCTCAAAAACATCCCACTGTTAACATGAGAGCAAGGAAAAATCTACTGGTATTTCACGTTAAGACGGAAGATATTTTACGTCAGCACTGCGGTCAGTGCGAGCCTCCAGGTGCAGAATTCGTATCGGCCAGTCATCATGATTCGAACCCGGTCCATCTTATTGGGAGACAAGCGCTCTATCCCCTGAGCCACCACGCCTCACACACGCACATTTTACAACCATTGTTGAACAGCCGAGACCCAATTTTTTGGGTTTATGGCTACTCAACTCCGTAGCCTTGCCATTTTGAACCCAATCCAGAAGACGAAGGAACGCCCTGGATCAAGTATTGGGAGAAATGTTGCCTTCGTGGAGGACTTTTTGAAGAAACTAACCCGCATTTGCGTTACGTGGAGAGGAAAACCTCTTATGGCCATCCTGACAGCAGGGGGAAACTAAGTCCTGATTCGTCTACCACTCAGGATATTTCATGTTAGCACTGTGGTCGGTGAGAGCTAGATGTGGAATTTACATCGATCAGTCATCGCTGGGACAGGTGCATCAGTCACCATTTTACTACACGGGGGTCTTCTGCCGCCGGTGTTCGAACCCACGACCTCTTGGACATAGTGCCTTATCCACCAGGTTCTCCTACACACGTATGTTTGGAAATGAATCACATTATGTCTTCGTTTTTTGACTCTCGTAGGCTGTCAATGTTTTCACCCCGTTCACCCCACTTCTTCTCCGAAAAAAAAACACACCCACCATTAAGATGTTATCTGGAATGTTACATCTTTTTTTCTTCCCGATGTTACGATTGCATTAGTACACTTTTGTACTAAATACTAATGACGTTCCCTTTTTTCTTTGAAAAAGAAATTAAAATGTGCAGAACCAGATCACGAAACATTTCGTGACCTTTTTACCAAATTCGGTGATTTTTAAGAATTTTCGCCCTCACTCATTTTTAGTTTCAATTTTTCTTACGAATCAGGTACTGAGAATTGGGGTTTGGTTTTTTTTTTTTTTTTTAAAAAAAAGGATTCTTAAGGTATCGGAAAAATCATTTGTAGTTCCAAAAATTATCCAGCCCTATTTCTCCTAAACTATTAAAATAACTCATATTTTTTTCTCACATTTTTTGAAAGGTACAGCGCTGTACCATCAAAAGTTTGCTAATCACAAAAAAATAACAAGAAAACGGAAACAAAAAGTTTAAACAAATATTCAAGATGGCGAGACCTCTTAAAACAAGTTTATATCATTTCATAAATACCCTACTTTCATTTTCAGTGCTCATAAAAAATCATTAAAAAGATTTTTCCTCAAAACTTATAAAAGAGAACACTATAATTAACCCATTATTTTTCATGCCTTGAAGGCAAACGATTTCACTGAATTTCATAATGGAGGTTTATCATTTGATTTCCTTGATTTCAGCGCTTTTTATAACAGTATTCTATTTTTGAAAATTGTATCTCTTTTTTTTCTGTTATTCACTTTTATCACGCTTTTTTTTAAGAAGGAAAAAAAAATAAGAAGTTGTTACGTAAGAGCACTGAGAAAAATATATATATCGATTATCTAAATATAAATTCTTTTGCTAAAAGAATATGGAGTATGAAAAAAAAATACATAAACAATGCCAACCCAAGAAAACTTTCTTACTTATATAGGGTAAAATTAGGGAAATTTACTACTGGCTGGTGGCCACACAAAGATTAAAGATGAAGAGATTGGATCGCTATAATGTCCGTACTAATGCTATAATACACCCACTAAATACCATCCAACATTTTCTTATGGATAGGCTCAATGGAAAAAAATGAATTTGTATATATGTAATGTAATATAGTCTACCCTAGTTTATTAATGTAATTTGCATTAAAAGCATAATAATTGTAAAATGGTTATTAAGATCTGCCACCGATTTAAATAACTTTATCTTAAAATTTACCATAAAATTATGTTATTCTAATAATAATAAAAGCAATCCTTCTATTCTAGACATCAAACAAAATAATTAAAAAGAACGTTAATATAATGACAGTACAAGTAATTTTGGCGTTCAAATTACGGAATCCAAAACATTTATTAGAAATCAGTAACTTTATAACTTATATCCATTTTATGCTCATGACAACCAATCCAGTACGAAAATGAATGCGGGAAAACTGGATCCTACCATGTGATTTTCCAGCCAATAAAAATGTATTGACAACGACAGCGACGCCATCATTAGATTTTTGTGTAAGATTCAAAATTTATCAGAAATAAAATTAAAAAGACTTCATTTAATCGTTCTATTTAAATTTCAGTAAGCTGTTCATCCACTTTGTTATGATAGTAAAGTATTTAATTAAAAAGAAATAGGCAAATGTGAACGCTTCATTTCTTCAATTCTGTTTTTTATACTTAGATATAGAAAGAAGGAGAATAGTTGAAATCAAACAAAAGAAATAATGAGACAAAGATTTGTTGGGTCAGTGTTACCTCATTCATTAACTTTTATTTCAAAATAAGCCATTAGTTTTCGTGGAAGTTGTTGAAGTAGAACACTGGTGTTATGATCTTTATCCAAGTTCGTCCATTTATTTTTAGTTCTCTTCAATTCTATTATCAGAAAAAATGTTCCTTTTGTTTTCATATGCATACATGACTAACTGTCTGAGCTTCAAGTTTACACCCAGTTTGGAGGAGAGAGACTTTGTGCTAGTCACGCTCTGATTTGTCCTCTCATTACATTTTTTTTTCTTATCGTCTGACCTTTTCGGAGAAGTTGAACTTTTCGCCATATTTTTTTTTAATTCCAAATTTTTTATGGAATGTCATATCTAAGAAGTTAGATTTTTTTTAAATTTTCTTTTGGGTTTTCGATCTGCGTATTGAATGTTGTATTTTTCCAAGGTTAATCCTTTTCTGTGAAATTTCGATAAAAACGAATGAAATCCATGCAATTTATACTTTGTAGTTCACATAGATTGAAATGTTTTAGAACAGCGGAAAGTGTCATAAGAGTATTCTATTTTAAAATTCCAAGGTTGTTAATTTAAAAAAAAAAGGAAGAAAAAGGATTTCGTAGAAATTTGTTTTAGAGTCGAAGATGAAGAACGGTGATTAAGAAAACAGCTTAACGAACTTTTTCACTGGAATGAAATGTCGTATTTGTTTTTCATGGCTTCAAAATCTGTGGTTCATGCCGTTCTGACATCTCCTAAAATAAAAATGAAAATAAATAAAAAAAAATTTCTTCCTGTCAAGTTTAGAAGGATAATGCAATTCAAAAATAGTCATTCAACACTAAATATACCAATGACCAAATGATCGTTTATGAACTTTTGCATCGAAAATGCGCTTATCGTTTTTGCAAATTTGCACAAGTTGCAAGTTGCACAATTCAGCAAAGACTGTTTCGAAGTGAGTTCAATCAGAATAACTGTGAATTCAAATTTCAAGAAAGTACCTAAAATTTTAGATTGGCATTTTTGTGTCAGAAAAAAACTACAAAAACTAAATGTTTTGGTAAGAAGCTTATATTTTATGTTGACAGCTTTACTTCATTTCTAACTAACTGTTAGTTCTTACCCAGAAAAAATGTCGAAACCATCAAGACAGCATAAGTTCTTAGAAGAAATAATATTAATTATAAGAATTAGAATTCTTATGTATTCTTATAATTATGAGAATTATAGAAATAACAATAATTAGAAGAAATATGTTTGTGGAAAATGTGCAACGGAAACACTCTGTATATGTAAAAAATGTTTTGAGCAATGAATAAAAAATTCTTATTCTTTACTTTGTAATGCATAAAAATTGAAAAACAATATACAATTTTGTTTTCCTTCCTAACATCCATATTTCATCCATTCAATCAAGAAACATAAAGTGTTGTCATTTGACCGGCTATGGTAGAAATAGATTAAGTGTTGGTATGTTTAGTGTTAATTTTGTCCTAATTTATCAGATAGAGTTATGATAATGTCTGGTACCACGAAGCCAACACTTGGGACAACACCAGAGTTTGTCACATTTTACCTAGTCCATATTCAAAGGTGTATCGAATATGATAATTTTATTAGAATTCTACCCCGTAAAACGAACGAGCCTATATTAAATATTGAGATATTACAAGGGGATTCCAATGAGGCGAACCGGGTTCGAAATCCAGTCGATACGAATTCCGCATCCGGCTTGTGTTGACCACAGTGCTGACGTGAAATATCCTAAGTGGTAGACGGATCATGGGTCCCCTTGCCGTCAGGCTAACCGTGGGAGGTTCTCGCGGTCTTCCTTTCCATGTAACGCAAATGCGGGTAAGCTCCATAAAAAACCGTACTCGTTACCGTGAATTACTGAAATCAAGAGAATGTCGACAATCACATAGTCGCTTTGGTGAATGTCCGAAATATCCGATTCGATATTAATTTATTACATTTATTCGATATTTTAACCCTTTTGAAGGCCGTGGTAAGTATACTTATCACCACGTTTTACCACTTTTAATTTAGGTTTCCATTTTTCAATAACTTCAGCTTTCTTGAAGTGAGTTTGAATAAAATTGGTAACCATTTGTCACTTTTAAAAAACGTATAAAAGTTATAAAATACATAATTCCTTTTAAAGTTTGTACCATTTATGGAATTTATTTTACAAATAAAGAAAAATAAAAGTCAGTAAGTTCCTAATAGATCATGTTAAATATATTTACAGCCAAAACAATGGCATTTTTATAAACTAAATGAGTTTTTTTTATATCAATTACTATTCTTAAAACAATTTCAATTCCAAAAATACTTTAATTTACCTTTACCAGGGATGCAGAAAATCCTCAGCGGCCATGTCGTATGATTATGCGGTATGTAAAAGATCCCTGAAGTGCCTTATTGGCACTTGGCATTTCCGGTAAAATTAAATTCCTAGTGCACTTTAGCATCCAAATAGACTCTCGGTGCTGCCATCTAGTGTGGCAGAAACTAGACGTCCAAATTAACATGGCCAACGGTATCTCACCCATTGTGGTGGTCCTGAAAGAGTGGATACCACCTCTGGAGAACGCATTAGGTCTCCTCATCGGCAAGACCGATTGTGCAGTTCATTGGAAATTAAAAAAAACCTTTACTGGAAATAAAGGGCCCATTAAAGGGTTAATATATGATGAGGATAGATTAAGAGAAACATCAGTGTCCGGAGAACTGATTAATTGCGTCATGGGAAGTAGCACTTGATCTTTAAAAAAAACATTGATGTAGGGCATACCGGGCAATGGCACTTCACTAGACCTAGTCTATATTTCGGACATGTACCAAAGAAACTGTGATTGTCAACATTCACAGTAGGAAGTCAACAACCACCCAGTTTTGTCATTCAGGGTAACATGCTCTTAAAATCTTCAGAATTGTTTTTTTTTGCAGAGTACAAATTTTAAAATACTAGTTCTGAAACATTTACCTAATTTAAATAAAGCACTGCACAACTTAAGTTGAGAAGAATTAATCTAAACTAGTGGGCTGCGCCCCCTTCTCGCTAACGCTCGCCAACCCCCAAAAATTGCTACGCCATCTTATATGGTTTGCTTCGCTCGCTACTAACTTAGGTACATTGCAAATGCACAAAATTCTGAGAATTCAAAACAATCATTCAAATCCATGTACCAACTTTTTTTTTAAAAAAAATTGCATCTTTTTAGCAAATACTAAGTCATTAAAATAAATTTGAATTCAAATAAATGACATGTAATTCGTTAAACCTATTAGAAATGTGCTATAAAATAAAATCTTGAGATAAAATTTCTAAAACTGATATCTCTTTAAAAAGGTTAAAATTTTGGCTATAATTTAAGTCTATTAGAAATTGAAATAAGTGAATGGAAATTTTACAGCGGCCTAGGCCTATAGGCCCATTCGCCGAAGTGAATTGCAATGGAAAAACCTGCATAAACAAATAAATTCTAGTAAAACAAATAAATTCGTAATATAAATCAAAAATCGTCAAATAAATTCGTAATATATAAATTCGTCAAAAAAAGCGCTTTCGACAAAATACTAAAATAGAGATCTATCGACAAAGACTACTCACTTCTGCCTAGCTTACGCTCTCTCTGGTTATTTCAGTTTCCGTTTTTAAAAGCGCTATATGTTGAGCCACCTTAAGCTAGATTTGGCATGTGACATTTTTATCGGCAATCATGGGTCGATTTTCTACCGTTACCATTCGGGGAGTTGTAATGAGGCTTTTTTTGTCGCCGTGTAAGAGAAATATATATATAGATATTTTACAATAATCCCGAGAATTTTAATTTGTTATTAAAAAAAAAGTGCAAAC
Organism: Parasteatoda tepidariorum; assembly: GCF_043381705.1. Classification (NCBI taxonomy): domain Eukaryota; kingdom Metazoa; phylum Arthropoda; class Arachnida; order Araneae; family Theridiidae; genus Parasteatoda; species Parasteatoda tepidariorum. Next base: position 138,048 of record NC_092208.1, read on the forward strand.
AAATGTCTTTTCTGCATTAATAACTGATTTGTTTTGCTGTAAAACATGCAGATTCGACCCCCCAATGTTCTTTGTTGACAAAAGATATATCTATTCCAGAAAAATACTTACGTGTTTAATTTTATTTTTTATATTAGTGTGCAAGACTTATAAAATTTTAACTTAATTTATTGAAAAATAATTTCCTTATTTTTTTATAATTATTTACTTCGTTTGTGCAATTTTAAGAACTGCCACATTTTTAAACAAGCATTTATGCCTGAAAATGCCAAAGTTAATCATATTTACATAATTGATTTACATAATTAATAATCAGTAACTGTGTATTGATTTGCTACTTAAAATATACCTGTTACTCATTACGTTCATATTTTTTTTCCTTTTGAAGGGAAGAATTCATAAAATGTTCTAGCAGGAGTGATTGTGCTCCGGAAAAAATCCCGATTTCCGGATTTCTCGGTAATTGTGATCTGAAAGTTTCCGGAAATCCAAAGTCCAGAAGTTTCAAGAAATCACCGATCAACCTATTATATATAAAAATTCATGTATATTTTATTAAAACATATTAGAACTAGAATTTACACCTGGCATCTCTTTCATTTATAAATATTTTTTCTGGTATAATAATAAAAGTGATTAGAGATGAAAGTAAACTTACACATAATTATTCATTCAAATTATGCTGCATATAATTCATTTAGAATATCATGTTTTGAAAATTTCAATGATTTAAATCTATGAAGATATTAATTTTTTAAATGATTTTACTCAAGAAATTTTCAGGATTTTTGAGTTGGGCCAGCAATCACCCCTATTCTAGTAAAAATGATAAATACTTCTTGTTGCGGTGAGCCGGGTTCAAATCCCAGTGATGGCTGGTCGTAAAAATGAAAGTAAAAATAATCAGTCCATTATTTTAAAAAGTTATTCTTTTCCCGATGTTATTTTGAAAAATTGTTATTTCCTTTCTTTTTGTGCTCTCCTTTTATTTTGTCAAATATAAATAAGTAAGCATGTTGTTCCAAATCTTAATTCAAAATCCCTGAGCTGTCTTCAGCAGCAGAAGAGTCATCGTACTTACTAAACCCAAAAACAAACAGTGGAAATATAGAGCTATAAGCTGAATCAAAGAGCTCTTCTACAAACAGACCGTTTTGAATCAGACAGCTAGATAATCAGAAGTCAGCTCAGATCATGAATCCTCTTAATTCTCAGTTCAGATGTCTTTACAAGAATGGTATGCTTCCACTGGTGTTGGATTATAGAAAGTAATTTCTCATCCGTTTCATCAACCTATTATATTAGATATAAGCGCACATCTATCACAAATAATAGGGTAGACTTATATTTGAGGGTGCCCCTTGATTCTCGCCAAGCTGGGCGATGTTGAAACCCAATCGGGATTCTGTTTGGTTTAGATTTCACCGTTTTTTTTTAAATGTTCAACGGTACATGTAATTTCAGAGGCCCGTTAGTTCAATGTCGCATACCGGCTGGTAAGGTTACTTTTGCTTCTGGTCAATAAGATCGAAGGTATGTGGTCATAGAAAGGGACTTTAGAAAAAAATTGTCACCGCCAGTCCGATACCACAGGCTCAATTTTCGATTCGTATTTCGCCGATTTTATGTGGCGATGGAGGTACACAGATTCTATTCATGATAAATTTAGACAGTATCTAACTGTTGTCAGATAATTCTGTGCACCTAAATCTGAGAATATTCAAACTTAATGAAAGAGTTGTTTTTTTTTTCCTTTTCTTTCTGCGCCTACTCCATTAATTTTTGCTTCGATTCAAAATCCTCTTGGGTTTATTAATTTTGCTTATATTGGGTTCATTACAAGTTTTGGCTGATGTTTTGTTGAAAATTTGCAATGTTTTATTGAAATATCACTATGCTTTGACCGATGTTTTATTGAAATATCACTATGCTTTGACCAATGTTTTATTGAAATATCACTATGTTTTGACCGATGTTTTTTTTGTTGAAATTTTCCAATGTTTTACAGAAATATCACTGTGTATCACAGGATCACTATGTATCACAGTATGAAATATTGAAATATCACAGGAATAGCGCCAAACATAAGTCGCCAATTTTGCCAAGGGGCACCCTCAATTATATTTTTCCCAAAGGGACTTCAGAAAAAAAATGTCACCGCCAGTGCGGTACCACAGGCTCCATTTTCGATTCGTATTTCGCCGAATTTATGTGGCGATGGAGGTACACAGATTCTATTCATGATAAATTTAGACAGTATCTAACTGTTATTAGAGAATTCTGTGCACCTAAATTTTAGGATATTCAAGCTTAATGAAGAAATGAGTTGTTTTTTCCCCTTTTCTTTCTGTGCTTACTCCATTAATTTTTGTTTCGATTCAAAATGCATTTTATTAGGCTTATTAATTTTGCTTATATTGGGTTCATTGCAATTTTATAAAGTTTTGGCTGATGTTTTGTTGAAATTTTCCTACGTTTTATTGAAATATCATTATGCTTTGGCTGCCATTCCTGTTACCAGGTGTTTCGCGTAAACAGGAATGGCGCCAAAGATGTGTTGCCAATTTCGCCAAGGGGCATCCTCAAGTATATTTTTATCCAAATAATACAAGCAGTACCACATTTAAAGAAACCGAACTACCATCAATATAATAGTTTAGCGATTCTCATGCGATACTGGATAAACTATATTTTTGTATTTTTTTTGCCTCGGAAAACTATTCTGTAATATTTTTGAGTAGGGGAGAGTGGGGTCAATTGTAACATTTTTTGCTTAACTATTTTGAACTGACAAAAAATCCAATATATTGTTAGTATTAATTGACAGACGAGTAAACTAGACTATCCTCTACGAGAAAAAAAAACCTTATTTAAAATGTTATTATATTAGTTATTAACAATTTTTGACAGTCGTGCACTTGTTACAATTGTCTCCACTTACGGGGTCAATTGTAACAGTTCATAAATTCAACTAAAACATTGTCAATTATACATATTATAATAGTTGAGATATATTTTTTATTGATCAAAATAGTAGTGATAATTTAGGAGTAAAAATAATAATGAGCAGAGACCTAAAGGGTTAAACTTTTAACTTTAAGGGGTTAAAAATCTTAATTTATGCTGTGAAAGGTCACAAATAAAATAATGCACGTGCAACATAATATAAATGATATAGGAAACTATTGGTGGTTCTTAAGGGGTTGAGTAATGGTTTATAAACATAAGATTATTTATTTTCAGCTGTTACAATCGTCCCTTTACTTATTGTTACAAAACGCCATTTCAGCTTCATTTGTTAAAAACAATGCTAGTTAATTAACAAAACTATTTTTTTAAATGTTAATTAAGGTGTCCACTTACATATTCGGTTAATAATTTTTATTTGTTTAAACAAAATTACTTTATTACAATATAATATTCGAATACTAAAAAAAGTACTTAGGTAGCGTGAAAATATCTTTTGTGATGTAACTCTTTCAAAAGTACATAAAAATGGTTGCCAGCAGAGGTGTATATGTAGATTTATTAAATACACCTTGTGCGACACCTAGGAATCAAATCTAGAACCCGACACTTGAAATTTTTGCTCTGTTACAATCGTACCCTGTTACAATTGACCCCACTCCCCCCTACTTTTCGGTTATCCGGATGCAAGTGGGAAGAAAAATCTGACACCTGCGCGGAAATATGTAACATAATAAAGAGACGAAAAAGAGAGATGAACGACGAAAATATTAACTTTTATTTATTCCGCTACAAATACATAGTGCCCATAAAATAAGTTTAAAAAAATACCAAGAATACAAAAAAAAAATATTTTTAAAGAGAAGAAAAAAAAATATTGTGAACATATGTTTTTAATAAAAAAAAACTAAAAAACCTTAAAATGAAATATGGAAAATATATAATCTCGTGGTCAGCTCACACGAATATATCCGCAAAAAAGAGTGCTTTCTAACATTGTATTATCATAGCACTAATATACAAAGCAAAATATTGCATTATATAAACAATATTTTATCCTATTGTATTGTTATATTTTTCTTTTGCTATAGTAATACAATGTTAGAAAGCACTCTTTTTTTGCGGTTACAATAGTGTGAGCTGACGACGAGATTATATATTTTCCTCATTCTGTTTTCCGGCTTTTAAATTTGTTTTTCAAACTTGTTACTTTTTTTTTTAAAAAAAGACATTTATTTGTAATCATCTTTTTTCCTTCTATTTAATTTTTTTTTCTTGTTTTATTTGTATTTTAAACTGGGTCAAAATCGCTTTCGATAGATAACTGAGTAATTTGATCTGTATGTACATGGGGAAGAAAACCATGAAGACCTCCCGCAGCCGGACCACTCTAACCTATGATTCGTCAACTACTGGGAAAACGCTTTGTCAGCGATATTAGAGAGTATAAATAGATCGTTGATAGGTTGTTAGGCAAGTACCATATATTTTCTTTTTGTAGAAAACAGTGGAATGAAGCAAATAAAAAATAGTATGTGAATGGACAACAGATCTCAACACTTCATACAAAGCATTCACAAACTCTTAATCTATTGGCGTAAATCTTTTGTACAAATACAATTTTAATTTTTACTGTTTTTCGTTTTATTTACCCAAACTTTTGTAAGTACAATGACTGCACAATGCTGAGTGGTGGTGGCTCAGGGGATAGAGCGCTCGCCTTCTAATGAAGTGACCGGGTTCGAATCCCAGTCGATAGGAATTCCGCATCCGGCTTGCACCGACCACAGTGCTGACGCGAAATATCTTCAGTGGTAGACGGATCATTTGTTAGAGTCCCCTAGCCGCCAGTCTAACCGTGGGAGGTGTTCGTGGTTTTCCTCTCCATGTATGGTAAATGCGGGTTAGTTCCATGAAAAAATTTCTCCACGAAGGATAATTTCTCCAAATACTTGATCCTGGAGATAATTTATGTGTGTCACCAAACACAGCACTGTGCTGTGTTTGGTGCGAGCTGGGAGCGGAATTCGTACTATTGCTACAATTCAAACATGGTTCTCCTCATTGGAAGGCGAACGCTCTATCCCCTGTGCCATCACTGCTCAGGCTAGTATTTTGAATATAATATTATAGCTCTGCTACTTTCCGAAGAACGCCCATCGGCAATGTTGTCCTTACAATAAAAAATTCCTACTTAATCTCGCGACATCAGCCAAGTGAAGATATCTCATATTCAAATACGAAGGGTTCCCACAATGGACTGATCTAAGAGACCCAGTACTAGCGTCTACTATCAGTGAGCGAATGAGTAACCACTGTGGGCGAATGGACCGAGGGGGTACGGTATCTGCCCTCGTTAAACTGTTCTCTCCCATAAAGTGTGAGTGAGATCACCAAAGAGAGGGAGCCATCCCCTCTGCAGTGAATCAAAATTGTGATCACGTGTCTTTGGAACATCTTCATCGATTGTTAAACAAATATCCACCATCACATGACAAACTGCAAACATTTTGGCGATCAAAGATAAACAACGCATCATAAACTTTCAAAAACTGTGCCATATCGAATTTGTTAAAATGTAATTCTTTCTCGTCTTTTACTTTACTTAGATTTATTATTTGTTTATGTATTTTGTTGCAGCCTTAACATATTTTTGTTTCGTGTACCTGGCAACTTCGAACCATAGTTTATGTTCTTCACGGCTTCATGCCTAGCAATCTGGTGTGCAATTCTAAATTTCTGCGAAAATTTACTTTTTAATGGTGTTTAATCAATAGTATAAGCGTTTTGATTAATCGTCATTAAAACTGTCTGTGCTTAGTATCATAAAATATAAATGTCATTTAAAGTGACGTTAAAAATAAATAAATCAATGTTAGTAAAAAGTTTAATATACGTACTAATCTGATGTCTTCCGAAAAAAATCTATTATTGAAGACTGTTTTTATACCCGTTTCATTCGCCTATATTTTCCCTTTTCTATTTCTACTATAACAGGGTTTTCCAACTTTCATGAGGCCGGGGGCCACAATTAAAAACACAAATCAAATGGTGGGCCGCAACTATGTCAAAATTTTATGTAGGACTCTTTTATGTTTGAAGGAACATTAAATATTACTGTCAGATTTTTGCCAAGTTGCATAAAACAAAAGTATTGAATTACAAATTAAAATAAGAAGTACATTTTAAAAAATATTTAATTGCATATTAAAAAATTCGGGCTACAATAACTTTAATGTGCACCTATGTATTAAGCAATTGATGTGCAACTTATATCTAATTGTTAAGATATAAAACTCTAAAAAGGTTGGTATTAAAACTTACATAGTTGCACACAAAAATGTTCAATTGAGGTTTGTCTGCTGCAACCACCAGAGAATAGATATTTACATTTTAAATTTACAAATGTGTGTGTCAATATTTTCGTCCAAAATGAGTGGTTTCAAAAAGTTAAATCGGAGAATTTCATCGAGAAAATTTCTGATACACTCATGCTGAATTAAATTCACAAAATACAAAAAAATGAAATAAAAAAGAGCAATATACACAATTATTTTTGTATTTGAATGAATATTTTCTTGGATGCAAAACCTGAGAAATAATTTTTTTTGCATCGTTGGTATGATAAATTTCGCAGAAACGAAGAAATTAGGTTTTTATTAACGAGAAAAGTATTTTAAACCCATATAGATTTTTTACGAAAATTGTCCGCTAAAAGTGACAACTAATATATTTTAGTTCGCAGGCCACAAAAAAAGGCTCCGCGGGCCGGATGCGGCCCCCGGGCTGCCAGTTGGACACCCCTGTACACAATTAGCGTATTCCTTTTTAAATACTTTCAAAATTAAACTTGTTTAGATCCACTTAATGAACAGGAAGTCAATATTGAAGTGTAGTGTATCCTGTTCTAAACTGAAAAACGGAAATTGTATTTTAGCTGGGGAAGCATTTCTCAAAAATAAAAATTTTTTCATTTCTTTATCTCTTCTTTATGCAATTAGGCGGAGACAAGAAAACAACAAATGTCCATTTAAACGGGAAAGTTAAACATTAGTTTTGTGGGAATAGTAGTTATCGACAATGTCAACCTTCATCTATAAAGAGTTAACATGTCTTATATACTAGTGAATTGTAGTTGTAATTTTGTAGTGGTAGATACGCTACAGTACACTCCCACCAGAATTATAGCTGTGATAGAATTCGATACATGGATACCACTAGTTGCTGTATTTTTGACATACCGGGAGAACTGGATTAAGGTCACCGGGTTTTGAGCATTAGTCATGAGAGCTGTATTAAGATCACGGTCGTGATTGCTCCTGTGCTGCCTTTAGCAGACGGGTGAAGGCAGGTTGACGTTGTGTGTGATCGAGACGAGACTGAGTAGCAACAGTGAGAGGAGGTGGATAATATGTCACAGTCACAAGTAGCTGTTCCATGTGGACCATCCATCGAAGTAGGCGTTACTGTCTAGGTGGGCGTGTTCATATCGAAGAGTGGGCGTTTCTGCCAACGTAGGCGTGTTCACATCAAGTCCGAAGGTCACCCATGTGGGGCTAGTAGTTATCGACAATGTCAACCTTCATCTATGAAGAATTAACATGTCTTATATACTAGTGAATTGTAGATGTAGTTTTGTAGTGGAGGATACGCTACAGTTTCTTATAAAATGATTTGGTTCCATTAAATTTTATTCGTATAAACGGGTTATTCGATATGGGGACGAGTATATCTCGTTGCCATAGTCACCGCCACGGGTCCAGACAAATGGCTAGGGGAGTTCTTACTTAAGACAAACTATCTACAAACTTGGTCTCTTTCCCCAAACAGGAAGGCTCAACCTCATGATATCTGCTGGATGGTGGATCGACAACAATTGGATGCAGAGCACTACCTCCCCATCTTCTGCGATGCTCTGAACGATCCCCACTATCCCTTCGACATCCTCGCCCGAGATGGAACGATTGAACTCCTCGAAGTGGCCGGAGAGAGGGTCTTGACCGTCTTGCCGGACATCGTTCTCGCCATTAAGAAAGCTCTCAACACAGAACATCCTCAAATCATGATGAACGCATGCGCGGTCATTCAGAGGCTGACCACCCTATCACCTCTAGTGAGCCTCGCCCTCATCAGGTAACCTCATCCTCCATCACATACTCATGACAACCAAAGATCTTTTTTTTTATTCCAAAAATAATCATGCGATTTTTATTTATCTCCGTCTGACGGATTTTTTTTTTAAATTTATTTTTATTCATTATTTTATTTTATATAAGGCTGGGATAGCCTGATTGGTAGGGCACTGGGCCCATATCCAAGAGGTCGTGGGTTCGATCCCTGCCTGCCGAAGACTCCCCGTGTAGTAAATGGTGACTGATGCACTTTAAATCTGTGGAGTCTCAAAGTCCTCCATTGGAGATTGATCGTTCTCTGGTTCAGGTCAAAATTACGATCTGTGGATGAATGAATGGATATATGAATGGATCCGACCTATAAACGGGTGTGGCAGAAGTCGAATTCTTGGTCATAGATGGCGCCACTCCTCTGCCTGAAATGGCATACGTCAACAACATTTCATTTTATAATATCTTACTGCTGGCAATCGAAATGGGCTACAGGTGATGTAGAGCAAAACTCTCTACCTATGACAACACTTCGCACGCTTACACCATTAGCGCGTGGAGAGTCATAGAAGAAGGAAGTACGTCAGTTTCTCTCTTGATTTTTAAGTAGATTTTTAAAACTTTTATGTTAGGAAACTATATGGAAATGAAAACCACACTGAATATAGTTCTTAAAGAAAACGTCTTGGAAATTTTAAATAAAATACGAAGTAAATGCGAAAAATATTAAGAAATGGGAAAATGGTAGTATACGACTGAAAAGAAAGGGAGAGGAAAGGGTGAATCACATGGAACCGGTCTTCTTCCGAGATGGCGTTGCGATCGCGAAGTTTTCCATTGTTGTCAATGCATAATTATTGGCTTTAAAATCACACGGTAGGATCCAGTTTTCTCGCATTGATTTTCATATTGGTTCGGTTTTCATCGGCATGGAATTTATATTAGTCTTAAAATTACTGCTTTCCAATAAATGCTTTTGTATCTCTCATTTAAAGGTTAAAATGACCTGTACTGTTATAATTACGTTTATTGATATTGCTTGATTTCTAAATGAAGCGTTTAGGAGGATTGTTTTTTTTAATTATTATTATTATTATTGAAATAATGTAAGCAACACCGGACAAAAAATTAATCACCCTTAGAGAAATTATGAAAAACATTTAATTGCGTGTAACACCACCTCTTGATTTGATAGCCACCTGGATTCGGTTAGGAATTCACAATGTTTTGCTGGTATGTCGAATCAAGTTTAAGCCACTCGCTGAGGATTATTTGATCACGCAAATCCAACAAATAGCGAGGGTGCTGATTTCGGCCCCGTTATTCCAACATGTCCCACAAAATTTCAATGGGGTTCAAGTCAGGTGACTTTGCAGGTCTGTCGAGATGTAATTGAGTGTCTGAGTGTTCATAAAACTAGTCACATATTCTTTCAGACCGATGAACTTCGCTGTTGTCATTTTGAAAAACGTTGGTATCTGCAACATGACGAGGTTGACTGAAAGGCAACACCTGATGATCAAGAATGTTCAAATGAACATGCTGGTTCATGTAAGTGGCCACCTCAATCCATAATAAGAAAAACATGACAGACCCACCTCCAGCTTGAACCTAACTTTGCGCGCAGTCAGGATGAAATGCTTCATCTGGTCTTTGGTGCACTGGATGACGTGCTTCGTTTGAATAAAGCCAAAAATTTGATTCGTCATACCACATTACAATCTGTGTGGGCAATGTCTCTTGCGACGTGTTCGTCACCAAATGTTCATGGCATGCAGCTCTCGTCTCAATGTTCTCTCACCAAAAGGTTGGGGTGGACCTTCATTCGCTAGCTGAAGCAATTCCTGTCTGGTTTGGAAGCGAGTTTGATTGTCAAGTCGTGAAACACGTCTCCTTTCATGGGGGATCTTTTTGCGACCGCAATTCGGACGTCGTCTTTGATGACCACGTGTATTACACCACTATTTGTTCTTCTTCTTCTTTCAAATCCCCATTTCTAGCCTAGCTAGACAAGGTCCATGAGATTGTTCACCTTCAAAAAGTCTAAAACTAGTAAGGGTCTTTCAATAAGGTCTTGTTTTAAAAGACCTAGGCAGTCCAGTAGATGTTCAGGGGATGCCTCGGCCGAAGAGCACTTGGTACAGAGGGTAAGCACTTTTCTCCTCCAGAGTACCTCAGTGATTTCAGGTGTCCACAGCGGAGATGTGTGATGGCGGTTTGAGACTGACAGTCTTTGTCAGCTGTCAAACAGCTACCCGGTCTGGTACCCATTACCCCACCACCATGAATAGGTCACCTTCCACTATTTGTAAACACGCTGGACAGTCCGCATTCAAACACCAACGAACCCAGCAACATTCATTCACAATTTGACCACTGCCATTTTAAACTCAATTGCTCCTTTTTGCCACTCTGTCAAATCCTTACACTTACCCATATGAGCGATTCTACAAATAAACGCCAATTAGGCGGCCAAAAAAAATTTTTTTTTTGGCTGCCTAATTGGCGTTTATTTGTAGAATTGCTCATATTTACACACAATTTCCGTTTAAAATTAAAATATCTCACTAATGGCTACTTGCCTTTAATCACATTCAGGCAGCAGTTGAGCCGCGTCACCTGACCACTCAGTCATCTAACGATTAACCTGTGCCTACCCACTAAGGTGAATAATTTTTTTGTCCGGTTAGCTTAATTATACGTTGCATTGTAAGTTAAAGTTATTTAAATCGTTGTCTGATCTCATTAAAGGTTTAAGAATTATTATTTTTTGGGTACAAATTACATTAATATACTATTATGAATGACGATTAAAGACATTCATTAAATGATTTAGAAATAAACTTTTTAACTTCGTGCACAAAGTAATGAATGCAATCGAAATACATCCGTCCATTTGCTAAACAAAACAATATGAAATCATAGCTGTGAACTCAGCTAATTTGTTATAACAATATTCTTTTAATTTTAAATGTTATTTCGAAAAATGATTTATGTTCGCTTATAGATCTTATTAGTATTTCCAAGGGAAATATTTGATAGTGGGAAATGCAAGCACAAGTATTCTTTTTAGTTGAATAATTTCAACTGTTTCATGCCAGGAAACGGAAATTATTGCGATGCAATCGTCGGTGCTCTTGAGCTTCATCGAATAGAGAACCCCCCCAGAATGAGGGATAAAAAATTATTCTTTCTTTAGAATTCATTTAGTCTATAGTTTGTCTACGGTAAGAACGCCCTCCGCCACAAAGTCTGAAGTCGTCTGCTGCTATGGAAATAAGAATAGCGCATTTCAGGGAGGGTAGCTTCTCATCACTCTACGGCAAAACACATTAGACCGAAGAATCCATTTCTAAGCATGTCCCAAACATTGACCCCACACCCCTACTTTAAATAGCTATGACTCGTTACCATAGTTACCAGACGAATGGCTAGAGGAGCTCGTACTTCAGACCAGTGTTTCCCAAAGTGTGGTACGCGTACCCCCAGGGGAACAATTTATTCAGGGGTACGAGTTCTTAGGCGAAATATCTTGCAACAAATGAAAGTTTTATTTAAAAGCAAAGCTTGCCGTGAAAATTTACGATTACGTATTTTTCTATTGGCTATTTTTTACAGAGTTAACAGTTAATAATTGAAATAAGTTAATAAAAAAAAAAAAAATTTTTTTAAAAATACATTCATTTTTTTTATGAGTGGTACACAGCGTTACGAAAAATTTAGAAAAGGTACACAAAAGTCATAAGTTTGGGAAACACTGCCCTAGAATGAAGGATTGTTTTTTTTCTTTAGGATTCATTTAGTCTACGGTAAAAACAGCCTCCGCCACAAGGTCTGAAGTCGTCTGCTGCTATGGAAATAAGAATAACGCATTTCAGGGAGGGTAGCTTCTCATCACTCTACGGCAAAACACATTAGACCGAAGAATCCCTTTATAAACATATCCCAAACAGTTACCCCCACACTACTTGAAATAGCTATGACTCGTTACCATAGTTACCGCCACGGGTTCAGACGAATGGCTTAGGGGAGCTCTTACTTTAGACCATGAGTCACCAAACTTTTTTGATCATCGACCCCTATATAATTTTTCGAAATCTCCATAGACCCCCATAAAAGTTATTTTCTGTTAATTAAAATAAAACTCTGTTAGATACTATGTTTGTACATATATTTAATGATTTTAAACATTTATTAAAGTTATAGTACAATAGTTTTATGAAAAATATATGTGTAATATAGTATGTAACAATAGTTTTATGAAAAATATATTAATGTTGAAATTTAAATACCTTAAGCAGCAGTAAGCCTATGTAGTTACTTTACTTATTATTTCTACATATTTGTAATTACTTATTATTTATTGAATAATAAGTAATTATAAATAAGTAGAAATAATAAGTAAAGTAAATACAGATTTTTTGCTTCTTAATCAATGAGATGGGTGTGCCTGATGTGTTTTTGCAAGATTTGCTATATTGGGTTCAAAATTGGTCAATTTTAATTTTAAATCCCCTCAAAACTCCACATTTAATTTATTTCTGTTCTTAGTTAAGATTGAATTTACGTGACTGAAACCGGCTTCAACCATATAGGAACATGGAAATGCTATCATAAATGGCTGAGCCCCCGAATAAATATACGTTTATTAATTTATGTTCTATAAGGAAACTGATATTAAGTCAATTATAAAAAAAGGTACTCAATTAGGTATGTGAGATTTGCGTATTAAGAACTGTTTTTTCTTCGACCCCCAATCGACCCTTCCAATGCGGATCGACCCCCATTCAACCCCCGCTTTTGCTAAATAGACCCCTGGGGGTCTATGTAGACCACTTTGGCGACCTATGCTTTAGACTAGTGATTCTCAACCTTTTTTTTTGCGGCTGCACACTTTTAACGATTTTGAAATTGGACGGCACACAATGAAAAAAATTAGTTTAAAACTTGTTTACTTAACTATAATACACTGCGTTAAATAGTTTGTGATAATAATTTTGAATGTGAAATAAAATAATATGTAAAAGCACATTTATTTAGAGATTATTTCTTTCGACTAATTTTTTATTAAATAGCAACAGTTATTTTTTTTTGGCTAGTTATTAATTGTTAGCTTGTTTTCTATTGTTATTAAATGTTAGTTTTTTACATTAATTATTATTTTTTGTGATTTCTTTCTAATTAGTTTTATTGCTAATTATTAATTGCTAACTTATTGTTTGTTATTTATCATTGGTTAATTTGTTTTTAGAATTATAAATTGCATAGCTTACTTTAATGATTAGCTTTTATTTCCGTTTGAAAGTTAATATTTAGCTTGCTTTCTTTCGTTAATTAATAATTTTAATAGTCATTAAGTTTTCTGCTTATTTCAACATTTTTTGTCAAAGACAATTTGGTCTCTTCCTTCTTATTTTAAGATTGTCAGAGACAAGACAATTGCTGACAAAGATGTTCACGCGGTTAAAGCGTGGAAATATTATAAAAAGTATATAAATATACAGTAGAACTCGTTTATAACGAGCTCGGATTTAACGAGAACTCGGATTTACCGAGGGANGAGATATTGGATTTTTTATAACACAGTGAAATCTTGAAACGTCATAAGCATAAATTTTTTCTTCTTCTTTTTTATGAAAATTTTCAAAGCATCGTCTAATAATGGAAGATTGAAATGAAAGTCGTCTTTATAGTTTCAGCACGTGATCACTTATAAGGATATGTTGTGCAATTCTCGTGCAAAGCTTTAAGGAAAATTTCGATTTTTTTTTTTCCTCCACGTGTCAGGCCTCCACGTTCAGGCCAAGTCTTGGGCCAAAAGAAGGTTATTTAACGTCTGTATTATACGCTGAAGTTTTTCAAAAATTAACTTCTCTTTTTTTTTTCTTTTTTTTTTTTTTTTGGTCAGGAAATTTAAAGCGTGTAAGATAATGTGTGTAGGAATTTGGAAAAAATCTATTTTGTTTTGTCCTTTCTTAAAAAAAAAATTAATAATCACGAATTAAAAAAAAGAAAAGGTTTATGAACAGATAATTTTAAATAATGCATAATAATTTTAAATAATGTATAACTGACAAAATGAAAAAATTTGAACGAAATCAATCAAATGATTGTTTTTTTTTCAACCGTCTTTGAGCAGTCGACAAAATTTTGGGTTTAAGACTACTACTAATGTTCTACTCCGTAGCCTGATCATTTTGAACCCAATCCAGAAGACAAGGAAACTCCTGGATCAGTACCCCCAGAGGTATGATTTGTTATGGGAACATGGAGGACTGTATGACCCAACTGATTTAACGTTCATCAGTCGATATTTACTACACGGAGAGTCTTCGGCTGGCGGGGATCCTACCCACGAATTCGTGGACATGGGGCAAGTGCCCTACCAACCAGGTTATCCTGACCCAATCGAATGGACATTGAAAAATGAAAATTTTAAAATTATTTTTCTTAAGGTTTATTTCATAGAAGGTATTTGACCCCGAGGCTAGTCATGCACTGTCTAGTCAAATGTTTTTGGTCACCCAAAAGACCCGGACACGGGTGTTCTTCTTGATAAGAAAATTTTGGATCATGTTTTTGGAACAAACTTGGGAATTACCCCCAAGGGCAATAGATGGAGAGAAAAAATCACAAAAACCTCCCACGGTCAGCCTGACTTCCAAGGAACTCTAAGCAATGGAAATATTTTTTCGTTAGAACTGTGCTCGGTGTGAATACAAAACCCAACATTCCATTCCAAGAAACCTCTCTGATGTATTTTTTTTTGTAGGTTTAGAAACCAGTGATCTGTCCAGACATTTTATGAAAGGTCCGTTTTTGTAAAATCGTGAAAAAATGACTCTTAATTTGTGAATATAAAATAAGCGTTAAGTCACATTCTTTCAACCAGGGTCCGCTTTTGTGAATGTGTGCAAATAGGGTCCGTTATTGCAACAAAACTTTTTCAAGGAGTTTTTAAATTGTAAAGACATACAAGATTATGCTCAACACTGTAAAATTATAGTTAAAAGAATTAAATTTTCAAAAATAAACAGCAATTGCAGCTACTCAATTAGCGATGCAACATACAAATAATTGGTAATTATTCTATACTGCTGCCCGCAGANTTCTTGATAAGAAAATTTTGGATCATGTTTTTGGAACAAACTTGGGAATTACCCCCAAGGGCAATACATGGAGAGAAAAAATCACAAAAACCACCCACGGTCAGCCTGACTTCCAAGGAACTCTAAGCAATGGAAATATGTTTTCGTTAGAACTGTGCTCGGTGTGAATACAAAACCCAACATTCCATTCCAAGAAGTCTCCCTGTGTATCTTTTTTTTTGTAGGTTTAGAAACCAGGGGTCTGTCCAGACATTTTATGAAAGGTCCTGTTTTTGTAAAATTGTGAAAAAATGACTCGTAATATGTGAATATAAAATTAACGTTAAGTCCCATTCTTTCAACCAGGGTCCGCTTTTGTGAATGTGTGCAAATAGGGTCCGTTATTGCAAAAAAACTTTTTCAAGGAGTTTTTAAATTGTAAAGACATTATTATGCTCAACACTGTAAAATTATAATTAAAAAAATTAAATTTTCAAAAATAAACAGCAATTGCAGCTACTAAAGTAGCGATGCAAATAATTGGTATTTAGTCTATACTGCTAAACGCAGAATATTAATTTCGAACGAATAAAGGAAGAAGCGCTTGCCGAAGACAAAATGTAGTTTGTTTACTTCTGTCTTTCTCCCCCCCCTCCCCTTCCTGTGAAGGATTTATTCGATTAACAAAACAATAATGAAGATAAACAAATTTGTGAAGGGTCCGATTAAAAGATAAATTATTTTATGAAGGGTCCGTTCTTAAGTCAAAATATTTTGTGAAGGGTCCGTTTTTATGAAAAGATATTTTGTGAAGGATCCGTTAACGGGTCCAAATTTCTTCTAAACAGACCCCTGGAAACTGAGGCTATTTTTAAGGTGAAGTGTTCGTTCCTTAAAGTGGTGTTTATTTAGGTGGGCTATTGCTCTGTAGTTCCTATATTGATGTGATTTTTAAAGTAAATTGCTATTGTTAGGTGTGCTCTTGTCCGGTATTCCTTGCAGTGATGTTTCTTTTTGCGTGAAATAGCCTTTTTCTCGATATTTCCTATTGCTTCAGCTGACATTCATTCTCACCCCTTTTTTCAAAACCTACAGAAGAGAAACAAATGAATGTCGTGAAATGAAATGAAAAAAATAATGCAATGTGCGGAATTCTTTTAAATGCATTTAATATTTGAAAATTTATGTATACATATTTTTTTTCGATTTCCAAATTCTGAAATCGAAATTCCGTTTGAAGAGACACGCATTTCTAAATCTGCAATAAAAGGCAACCATTAACTCCCTGTAAAAGGAGGAATTAGATGACTAGCTCTGTAGCCTTGTTGTTCTTGCAATGCAAGAATTGATCCGTCATTGCAGATAAGAGAGCTCTATCCCCTGTACCATCCCATCCCAAATACAAAATCTAGTTCAATTCCATAAAATTAGATGGGTCGAATTCTTGGCAATAGATGGCGCCTCTGAAAAACAAAAAAACGCGCATTCTGCCTTAAATTTGCTCAGTTTCACAAAGTAGGCTTTCTAGTGTGGCAAGTGGCATTAGAAACAACAACAAAGTATGTGGGTATTATGAGTGACTGACACTGTTTTTCTTTACAGGCATTACAGAGTGTTACTCGTGCCGTTCTTCTGTAAATACAAGACTAAAGAGATACCCTACAGGAGAGGGGAGATACACTATGGTCAGAGAAGGCGCCACCTGGCGGATGTCATCAACCAGACGCTGGATCTATTGGACAGGACGGGAGGACCGGACGCTTACGCAGAAATAAAGTATGCTGTACCGACGTATCAATCTGCCTACCATAATTCTTGAAAATAAATAATTCTTGTTCTTTGCAGTCTATTTTGAATTAGCATATTACTAAGATGAATGACGCCTCAGGGGAATAGAACCTTCCAATGAGGCGAACCGGGTTCGAATCCCAGTCGATACGAATTCCGCATCCGGCTTGTATCGACCACCAATGCTGACTTGAAATATCCTCCGTGGTAGACGGATCATGGGTTAGAGTCCCCTTGCCGTCAAGCTAACCGTGGGAGGTTTTCGCGGTCTTCCTCTCCATCTAACGCAAATGCGAGTAAGCTCCATCAAAAAGTCTTCCACGAAGGCAAAATTTCTCCCAATACTCAATCCAGGAGTTCCCTTGTCTTCTGCATTCGGTTCAAAATGACAAGGCTGCGGAGTTGAACATAAATAGTCGTAAACCCATAACACTGGAGTCGGCTGTTCAACGACGGTTATAAAATAAAATACTAAGATGAATGACGATTTAAACAGCTTTGTCTAGGAAACGTATTTATTCTTGCCAAATTATTTGTGATGTTCGTCAACAGATGTCGCTGCTGAAGGAAAAGTTACAACATTTTGCTTTCGGTTTTATTGCAGAAAAATCATTTTAATTTCCGTTTTTGACGGCACCACGCTGCCATTGCGAATGGAGGTTGTTTTCACAGGGTTGCCACCACTCCACAGGGAAAACCTGGAAAATACAGGAATTTTTTTAAAAAAAACCACCTGAAATAACAGGGAAAATGCAGAGAATTTAAAAATCACATAAAATAACAGGGAAAATGCAGGGAATTTTGTTTCTTATTTTCGTCTTTCAAAAATAGGGTGATCATTCAAAGCGTAATCTATGGGATATTTAACCATAATATTTCAGCTGTATTTCATTGAGAATAGCATTATTTAAGTATGTTCAGCTGTTTTTTCCAGCAATTAAAAACTAATAAATATAGTTACCCCCTATAGCTGACGCAAGAGCACAGTCTCCAAATATAGTGTGTATAATATGTACAGGAAAGGGAATTTTTTACTTCCAGCCTTTGACGGACATTGCAAAGAATCTTTGTGGATCCGGTATCTGAAGCACAAGTTCTATTCATTGAGTTTTCAAACCGCCATCTTTGGGCTCTTTCTTAGAATTGCGTGTTCCCCTCTAAATAGCTTCCCCAAAAAATGATCTGTTCATCATAATTTCACAAAATATTCTTTTGGCCTAGCATATTCTCTGAAATCGATAGAGTGCGAACACAAAAGAACTTCTAATCTTATGATCGGATTTTTATTATATCTCAAGGAGCTTTTTGCATGCTAACTCATATGCACAAATTGTATTTTAAGTTAGAGACACGAAAACGTACTTTCTATGAATGAATATAACTTTGGTATAATTGACGTTCATTTAAAGTATGAAGTTTCTTTTCATTGAAAAACAATTATTAAATAAATGACTGGGGGGGGGGAACTCATAAACCTGAAATATAGATAAATATGATAAACAAGTTTTACATTGGTATAGCTGCATGGGTATCGATGCTATTGCGCATGCTCAGACGGAATTTTTCCAAGATCAATGGATGACATAGTAAAATTCCTTCTATTATACACGAATCGCCTCCCCATACTCTATATAATATCACCCACTGAGAATTCCTTTTACATTTTTATCATGCATCCGAGAGATCACATGTCTGGGTATCCCTTCTTCTTAAAGTGCCCAATTATGTGCAAAAATGTTTTGATTAGCAGCAATGCAAAGCTCAAAAAAAAATGATGCAACCTTTGCGCTACAGTTATGCGAGGGAATAACATGAGGATGAAAGAAAATATAATGCAGAAAAAAAAATCAAAAAATAAGCGAACTTTGATGGATAAAGACGATGGAATGGGGTAACCATTTGAAAACATGTAAATGACAACAAAACTCATTGTATGGAATATACAGGGTGATTCTAAAAAGATGGGGAAAATTTTAGGAACTGATAGTACACACCCAAACAAACAATTTTTATCGAAGAATGCATGGTCGAAAACAAAACGCAAAGGGGCTGGCGCATTTGGAAAGTTTGATGCAAACGATACATTTAGTTCCAGCAGCACCAGCTCATTACGGCTTATTACGTACGAGAAGCGCGAAACTATCTGGACGTAACCTTTCCAAACCAATGGATTGGGCGAGGTGATCCTATAGCTTGGCTACCGTGCTCGCCAGATCTTTCATGTTTCGATTTCTTTTTGTGGGGACAGACGAAGGCTCTTATGTATGAGAGTCCCATTGAATCTGCAGAAGAACTTGTCGCCAAGCTTTCGGCAGCTGCAGGGGAAGTTCGTGATATGCCCGGTATGTTTCAGAATGTTCGCCTATCTTTTCTTCGCCGTTGTACTGCGTGCATAGCCGCTACGGCCACTGTTTTGAACACTTATTATAATCACATGCCATTAAATTTGCTTTTATAACTTAACCTCATTGCTCTTTGTGTGTTTTTGCCTCATATAAGAACATAAACTTTGACGCCCTCTAGCGGTTTTGCGTTTTGTTTTCGACCCTGCATTCTTTGATAAAAATTGTTTGTCTGGGTGTGTACTATCAGTTCCTAAAAATTTCCCCATCTTTTTAGAATCATCCTGTATATTGTTTAATATAGGGTCTCCACGAACTACAGGGATATTTTGAAGGGATACGATAAGGTTATTATCGATGGGTAAATACTGTCCCCATCTCCAAATCTAGCAGAAATAAAATAAACAAGCTCCTTTTTTTACACACAAACAGATGGAACATCCAATTATGGGATCCAGGTTCAAATCCCAGTGATGGATTCTGCTGAGAGTGTTGGTGTTTGCCTTCGGGCTAAACATAGTCTTTGTTTTCCATGTAACGCAAAAGTGGATTAGACAGTGTATCCTTGTCTTCTGGGTTGAAATAAAAATGACGGAGATGAGCAATGTTGTTTAAAACCGGTTACGAAATAAAAGAAGAACTAACTGGAGTGATAGGATGAAACCATCAAGACCTGGGCCGAGATAGCCATGTCCAAAAGGTTTCGATCCCCACCAACCTAAGACTCCCCATGTAGTAAATGGTGACTGATGCACGTTAAATCTATCGAGTCCCGAAGTTCTCCATGTTCCCATAACACTCTAGGGGGGTACTGATCCAAGAGTTTCCTTGTTCTGGATCGGGTTCAAAATGACAAGGCTACGGCATTGAACATTAACACGTTCACGCCGGGGTGACCAACCGGTGGGTCACGCTAGATTTTCTCATCTTGGCAGCGCACCAGAGTAAAAACTGGTAACAATAAATTTCATTTTTTAGTTTTTTTCCGGGAATAATAAAAATCTATAACTACCAAATGTTTTTAACGGATGCAATTTTTATATTGAATTGCTTCTTCGCCGAGATAAATTTCTTTACAGTGAATTGTTATTGTTGAGAATAGATTAACTACTCCCTAATATTATCTAATATTGAAATAGATACATAATGGATAATAGAATTTCCTCACGGTGAATTGTTATTGTTGAGAATAGATTAACTCCCCTAATATTATCTAATATTGAAATAGTTCTTCTACCAGTATTTTCACTTTTCCCGGCGTGAACGTGTTAATAGTTGTAAACCCAAAATTGGGTGGGCTGTTCAACAACGGATATAAAAAAATAAATAAATAAACTAATAAGACCTTTATTCGTTATCTCTAATAATGATCAAATATCCATGTTATAGAAATACAAGACATCGGCACACTATTTTGAAAATGAGTAAAGACAAATCAAAGTTGAATAATTAATAGAGTATTCGGACAAAAAAAAAGTTTCTGATACTCGAGGCTAAATGCATTTATACTTCAAACATAAAAATTATGTTCTTGTGATCGAATATACTATTTGTTCTATTTGTTTAGAAAAAGCTGAGTTATGCCATACATTTCAAAATAAACAGATACTTCTCCCTTGAATAACTTTCCTTTAATGATTATTGCAGACTTAGTTTTGTTTTCTTTAATAGCACCTGCCTAATATAAAATATATAGTTTATTGAACGAAAATATATAGTTTACTCAACTGTTACCGGAAGTTCTAGAAGCTTTCAATGGGTAATAAAGAGAAGGGTTTATTTTTTCTTCTTCTAGAATGTTTATAATTTGGATAATTTTATGAAGATTATAAACGCTTGTACCTACAAACATCGTTAAATTTCCACTAAACTTCTTCGAATGTCAAGATATTATCAAGTTATTTTGGATTTTTATATCATATTTGTGACATGAAGAAAAAACAATGTCTATGTTTGGCTAAAGGTTTTATTTGAAGATTTTCCCCTGTTCTTTCTTTTCTAGAAGGAATATATTTTTAGAAATATATTCCTTCTAGAAATATATACCTTTCTAGAAATATATTCCTTCAAGAAATATATTCCTTCTAGAACTATATTCCTTCTAGAAATATATACCTTTCTAGAAATATATTCTTTCCAGAACTATATTCCTTCTAGAACTATATTCCTTCTAGAAATATATTCCTTCTAGAAATATATACCTTTCTAGAAATATATACCTTTCTAGAAATATATTCCTTCCAGAAATAATTCCTTCTAGAAGTCGAATTATGCTAACGCATTTAATACTATATTTTTCCCTTTTACCCTACTCGACATAGTTGAATTAATGCAGATTTTCCCCTGCTCTTTACACACTTGTATACATACAGTTTTATTGTACTAGCCCATTTGATAATAGATTTTTCTCTCATCTTCACATACTTGCTCACATAGTCGAATTATGCGTATGCATTTAATAGAATTTTTTCCTTATTTTTACACACTTGTACATATTGCCGTAATTTACAAAGAAAATGAGTGAGAGACGGGTTTTTGTTTAAAAAGCTATTTTACGGTGTTATTGATTTGATATATCTTGCAAAATACCTTGTCTTTGTGGGCGTTCTCCACTTGTGCCAATAAATCGTATACTTCTGCTTGAAATTTTTGTTTCTCTTTTTCGACCCTACAAAATACAGGAGAATTTTTAATGCGATGAACAAAATAAACAGGACTGAGAACAAATAATTTCTACAAATACTCATGCACACATAGCATAAAGTACAGGAAAAAAACACGCATTATATAAGGCAGATAATTATAGATACAATAATCAGATTTTCCTTCACTATTTTTTCCATTCCAATGAGTCGGAATACTTCGAATGTTCGAATCACGATCTCTTTTCTTGAACAGATTTAAAATCCTGACTCAAAGTAGTGGAGAACCTCAACGGAGGGGGTGGTTAAGTAGCAATTTGTAAAGTATGGTCGTAGTCGTTAGTTAGCAAAGGATCTCCAAAATTAGTTTTTTATTTTGTCTACATCGCCACGTTTCTATCGATTTTTTTACAATGGTTAGCTTTTACTGAAATTATATTGAGATAATCCAATCCAGATGATTATTTTTATGAATTATTACTAGTTGCTACGCATGAATTATTTTAAACATTTTGCATGTTCTTAAATTATGAGAGTCTTAAACTAATCATAAATGACAATATTTCAAAATTTAGAGCAATCAATCGAATAGTCTTTGAGAAATACAGCTTCGAAAAGTCGTATCTTTAAATTTTCGCTTCTTCAGAACCATTTGTTTAAATTTTGGAATTTTAGCCATTTTATATGACGTTCATTTAGATACCGAATCATTCACAACTTATTGCATCATTATTAAATACTACTGACAAAAAAATTGTGTTAAAAAAGTCCTTTGTGAATAGATGGAAAGAATTACTAAGCATCGATTCCCAAAATACCTTTATTGAAATATATTCCTTCTAGAAATATATCATCATTATCATCAGTAGCTCGACAGTCCTGGGTGAACCCTGGCTTTCTCAAGAAGACTGCACCAGTCCTTTCTTCTGCGTGCCAAGACTTTTCAGTCTCTGACCTTGATTGTGGTAAAGTCCCTTTGGAGGCAATTCGCCCATCTCAGTCGGGGTCTCTAACTCCAGATAGCCTTGCCAAAAAGATTCTTTTAGTTGTTCTGTCATCGTTCAATCTTACAATGTGTCCGGCTCATTTCATGCGCTGGAACTTATGGTACTTCAGAATGTCCGGTTCTCTGAATATCCTGTAAAGTTCAGAGTTAGTTCTCCTTCTCCACACTCCCTTGTCACACACACCACCAAAAATGAATCGGAGTATCTTCCTCTCGAAAGCAGCGATGGTCCTCTCATCAGCTTGGAACAAGGTCCAGGTTTCATATGCGTAAGTAAGAACTGATCTTATTAGGCCTTTATATATTAGCAACTTGGCGTCTCTTTTAATGTTGTCAGATTTAAGGAATTTTCTCGAGAAATATATGCCTTTCTAGAAATATATTGCTTCTAGAAAGATATACCTTTCTAGAAATATATGCCTTTCTAGAAATATATTCCTTCAAGAATGATATGCCTTTCTAGAAATATATTCTTTCTAGAAAGATATACCTTTCTAGAAATATATACCTTTCTTGAAATATATTCCTTCTAAAAATATATTCCTTCTAGAATATATTCCGTCTGGAAATTTATACCTTTCTAGAAATATATTCCTTTCTAGAAATATATTCCTTCTAGAAATAGTTTCAAAACGGGAAGATAAGACGAAGTAATCATTTGAATCAGTCTAAACTGTTCTAACTGAAGTAAATTTAATACGAACTGAAACTTGTTGTTCTATTTCACCTGCGTAGATGATACCTCTAAAGCGAGCACTATGAAACTAATATGAATGAACTATCTCTAAACCGCTTAACCCTGATGACCCCGAGTTAACTCCGGTATGCATAGATTTTATTTTACAACCATCGTTGAACATCTGACCAAATTTTTGGGTTTAATGTTCAACTCCGTAGCCTTGCAATTTTGAACCCAATCCAGAAAATAATGGAACTCCTGGGTCAAGTAGTGGGAGACATTTGCCTTCGTAGAAGACTTTTTTGATGGTACTAACCCACATTTGCGTTACATGGAGAGGAAGACCACGGGAGTCTCCCACTGTTAGTCTGACGGCAAGAGAACTCTAACCCATAATCCGTGTACCACTGAGGATATTTCACGTCAGCACTGATAGCCTTGCAATTTTGAACCCAATCCAGATGATAATGGAACTCCTGGATCAAGCAGTGGGAGACATTTCCTTCGTGGAGGACGTTTTTGATGGAACCCATATTTGCGTTACATGGAGAGGAAGACCACGGGAGCCTCCCACTGCTAATCTGACGGCTAGAGAACTCTAACCCATGATCCGTCTACCACTGAGGATATTTCACGTCAGCACTGAGGTCGGTGCAAGCCGGATGCGGAATTCGTATCGACCAGCCATCACCGGGATCGAACCTCGGTTCACCTCATTGGAAGGCGAACGCTCTCCCATGAGCCATCGCGGCTCAAAGTAGTCATAATTGAAGGCAATAATTATCACGTAAAAATAATGCCACTTTTTTAATTCTTGTTTTTAATATTTTCAAATATAACAGACATGTCCATACCTGCCAAGTCTTCTGTTTTTTTTAACGAAAACTCTTGCAATTTGCGACTATCTTCTGTTTACCCGTATATTCTCAAAATTTTCCGTATTTGCTGAATAAATTAAAAGAAACAAATTGTGATAAAATGTTCATTAATGGCAAAAATACTTCTCTTATTCCTCAACAGATGGTACCATTGCCAGTACTGCAGTATGTTGAGCGTTAATTAGTCTAGCCAAAATGACTCACAGGATAGAGCGTTCGCCTTCCAGTCAGTTAAACCCAGGTTCGATTCCCAACGACGACTGGTCGATACGAATTCCACATCTAGCTTGTACCGACTACAGTGATGACGTGAAATATCCTCAGTGGTAGACTGATCATGGTTTTAAGTTCCCTTGTCATCAGGCTAACCGTTGGAAATTTCGTGGTTTTCCCCTCCGCGTAACTGTGCCGGTTATTTCCGTCAAAAGGTCCTTCGCAAAGGCAAATTTCTCCCAATACTTGATCCAGGACACTTCCCTTGCCTTCTGGATTGGGTTAAAAATTACAAGGCTACGGGATTGAACATTTGTAGTCATAAACCTATAAAATTGGGTCGGTTGTTCTACGACGGTTATGAAATATAAAATAATATTTAGGCCTGGTTCGTAGGACAAGTTTCCAAGAGGTCGTGGATTCGATCCCCACCGACCGACAAGTAAATGGTAACTGATGCACGCTAAATCTGTCGAGTTACAAAGTCCTTCATGTTACCATAACAAACTATAATTCTGGGAGTTCCCTTGTCTTCTGGATTGAGTTCGAAATGACAAGGCAACGGAGTTGAACATAAGTAGTCGTGAACCCTAAATTGGGTCGGCTGTTCAACGACGGATATAAAAATAAAATAAATTCTATTTAACTGTCTCTAATTGTTACCTAACTCCAAATTTCAAAAAGAGACGCTTTTAATGTGTACAGCAACATTCAGGTATGCCTCATAAAATATCCATTTCGTTTCTCAATAAAGCAGATAATGTCATTTGAAGTCCAATGTTTTATGGAATGCTTTAAAAAAAAGTATTGATTGTTTCATCTGTCAATCACGTGATTTGAGGAGATAGTTCCTTCAATCGTTTTTGAGGTCGCGGAAACGTCCTTGCCTACTTAATTTTGCCGCAGCTGAGTCCTCTCAAAATTGATCCAGAAGATTCTAAATAGATTGAATCAGTTGGACTTTTTAAACAATATTTGCAGAAGACTCAAATAATAATTATTATAGTCTTGAAAGTTCTCGACATCTATAACTTTTGAGCAGTTAATAAAAAATCATTAAAATGAAAATTTTATTTCTGCTATAGGCCTAAAACGAAAAAAAAGTCAATTACTGTTATGAAGCCCATTTTTGGAAAGAATAAACATTTATTGTATATGAAAAAAAAAAACTTCTGAATAGTTAAATATGTAAATCAAATAAAATTTTTAAGGAAGTCGTTTTTTAATAAGATGGAAATAGTTTTGTTTTCACAATAGGCCTAAAACAAAAACCGTTGGTCGCATCACTCCTATGAAAGCGATTTTTGGTATTGACAGACATTTATTTTCAAAATGCCTTCTAAATAGAATAGAAATTATAAAAAATAGCGTTTTCTAAGAGGGTGAAAATAATTTTATTTATGCTGTAGACCGGAAGCTAAACTTGGGTCGGATCGTTGCTATGAGGACAATTCTTTTTGAGGTATTTATCGTAAAAAAGAATTCTGAACAGTTAAATGTGTTCATAAAAATAAATAAAATATCGTTTTCTAATAAGATAAATAAACAATCTTATTTTTGCTTATAGGCCAAAAGAAAACGTTAGTTGCATCACTCCTTCAAAATGCCTTCTAAATAGAATAGAAATTACAAAAAATAGCGTTTTCTAGAGGGTAAAAACAATTTTATTTTTGCTATAGACCGGAAGCTAAACTTGGGTCGGATCGTTGCTATGAGGACAATTTTTTTGAGGTATTTATCGTAAAAAGAATTCTGAGCAGTTTAAGGTGTTCATAAAAATAAATAAAGTATCGTTTTCTAATGAGATATAAACAATATCGTTTTCTAATAAGATAAAAGCAATCTTATTTTTGCTTATAGGCCTAAAGAAAACATTAGTTGCATCACTCCGAGGAGGGCAATTTTTGGTGATAACTAGACATTTATTACACAAAAAGAATTTCTGATTACTACAATATGAAAATGAAATAAAAATTATAAAAAAAGTCATTTTCTAATAGGGGGAAAACGATTTTATTCTTGCTATGGACTAAAACAAAAACGTTGATCACATGACTCCTATGAGGACAATAGTCAGTGATCTTTTAATATATTGGAAGAACTGTGAACAGTTTTTAAGAATCGTTATAGAAAATCTTTTCCTGGAAACAAACATTTTTAATGAACCCATATCGATCACATTCAATTGCATTCAACAAATAATTAAATATGAATTACTGATCGTAAGACTAACTTTTATATTAGTTCAAACGGTGGTTTTGATCTGATATGAAAACTAGTTCCTTTTTCCTTCTTTTTTTTTAAAAAAAAAGAGTGCAAAAATGTAAAATTATCAAAATAAAATATATATAAATATTTATAATCGTATTGACGCTACACAAATCACAATATCCCCTTTAAATAAATAATCATTTTAAATAAAATTATGAACTTTCACATTGTGGCAAAACGTGTTTTGGCTCTTTTATTTCATTCCTTTGATGTCAGATTTCATTATAAGACGTTCGCTGCAAAGCACTTTATGCATTGACTATATAGTCATTGTGTAGAATGTTATTGTATAGAATAGCTACAGTCATTAGTCATTCTACAGAATGACTGAAATGTGTGAAGTAATATTGATTTCATACTTTGCCGATCGATTTTTGACTTTTCATAAAACACCGCATTTCACACATTTTTATATTTAATTTTATGACCGTCGCTCAACAACCGACTCAATTTTTTGGGTATACAGCTACTCGTGTTCAACTCCGTAGCCTTGTCATTTTTAACCCAACCCGGAAGACAAGGGAACTCCTGGATCAAGTAGTGGGAGAAATTCGCCTTCGTGGAGGGTTTTTTGAGGTAACTAACCCGCATTTACGACACATGGAGAAGGAGACCACCTCCCGCTGTTAGCCTGATGGGAAGGGGACTCTAACCATAGAGTTGATATAGTAGGTAGAGGAACCAAGTCCGCTTAATTCCTTCCGTAAAGACACGCCACAGATAGCAAGCAAAGAGTTACAATCACGTGATGGAAAGAGTGCAATACTTGGCGCAGTATCACAAATGTTGGCGCACTAAGTTTTTAAACAGCTTTATTTCGATATTACCGATGCGCAAATAATCGGAGCATTTGAAAGAGAGAAAAAAAATATTTTCGTTAATCATATTTCTTTAATATTATTAAATGGGTTTTTAAAACATGAGGAGTTTTTTTTCTCTTAACAAATAATTTTTAATTAAAGTACTGCCTNAAACTTATGTTAAATGCAAAAAAAGTGAGCAAAAACGAGCGTAATTGATTATTAAAGCAAATAAAACATGATTATCAGAGCATGACTGAGTATCGGAAAAATTTTAAAATCAATTTTAAAATAGAAAAAGTGAAAAAAAATGTCGCCCTTTCTTGTAAAAAGTTATCGGACAGTCCCTAGAAAACTTCTCCGTGCAGCAAAATGCTCAGGACTTTTGTACCATTCTTATTTCTGAATTAAAAAGACAGACAGTTAATTGCATCAGACGATCGCAATGCTAAACGAATGGACGGGAATCGAAGCGGTCTCAGTGAACGGCAAGTTTGGGCTACAGTCACGTGACTTTATCTTGTCCACGGGTCGGGGGTTATTCTACTCTCTCTACCCAGTATTTCAACTCTATGACTCTAACCTATGATCCGTCTACCATACCGAGGATATTTTGCGTCAGCACTGTAGTCGAATTCGTATCGACAAGCCACCGCTGGGATTCGAACCCGGTTCACCTCATTGGAGGACGAACGCTCTATCCGCGGAGCCATCTTTGTTTTAAGGGAATTAAATAGATTAAAAGTGGTAGTAGGATGGCCGCGGTGGCTGAGGGGACAGAGTGCTCGCTTTTCAAAGAGGTGAACCGGGATCGAATCTCAGAGATAGCTGGTCGAAACTAATTCCGCACCCGTCTCGCACTGATAACAGTGCCGACGTAAAATTATAACTTAGACTGCAGTTGCCTTCAGACCCACCATGGAAGCTTTTCGTGATATTTTACTCCAAGTAACGCAAATGCGGTTCCATCATAAAGTACTCCCAATACTTGATCCAGGAGTTCCCTTGTCTTCTGAATTTTGTTCAAAATAACAAGGCTACGTAGTTGAACGTGAGTAGACGTAGACTCAAAAAATCGGGTCGACTGTTCGAGGACGGTAATAAAATAAAAGCATATAAAATTTATACAGTCTAACCCCACTATAGTGAACATGGTTTATAGTGAACGAAATGTTCGGTCCCGCGCCTTGCTATACACGTATAATGTTATTTTTTGTGGATAAAGTGAACTTAAAAAGTGAGGAAGTTGGATATAGTGAACTTTTTACTGTCTTTGACTGATTTTTTCTTTTTTTAATAATTTTGAAATGTCTACTTCAAAATAAATACTTATACTGATATTTAAAACCATCTATAGAGTGGTGTGGAATGTAGCGATAAGCATTTTTTTCTTGTTTGCTTCTTTTATTTCACTTTTCCATCCCTAAACAAAGGTCAACACAGGCAGATGTATGGACAAGTTTTTCTCTGCATCAGCTAAGGATTACTATATATATACAGGGTGCGTTCTGAAAGTAATGCGCATTTTCTGGGGAAAATAGATTTATTGATCCTATGGGTACAAATGGTTAAAATTCTTCAAAATAATTCCCTTGTGCATCAATACACTCGCGGAGATGATTCTGCCACGTCTGGAAGGCACCCTGGAACTCCTCGACAGGAATGCCTCTCAGGAACCTTGTAACATGAGCTTGGATGTTCTCCACCGACTCCCAGTGCTTTCCCTTCGGTTCTCTTTTCAGTCGGGGAGCAAAAACAAAAGTCACAGGGCGCCAAGTCAAGGCTATAGGGAGGCTGGGGCACCAACTCATCAATTCCAGAAATTCTTAACTGCGCAAAACTCGAACTTCTTTTTGTTCCTCCGTCAACACCTTCGGCACAGACCTTTTGCATTTGCAAATCCTCCGTCACAATCCCATGTACCACACATTTTGACAAGATTAGGGTGTTAGCGATTGTCTGAGTGCTTAACCGACTGTCTGACTTCAACGTTTTCATCGGGTCAGACTGTTGTTGGGCGTCCAGAACAAGGCTCGTCGGTGACCTTATCCCGACACTCCTTAGAGGCCTTGTGCCACCTTCCACACTGAGATTTCGAAATGCATTCCTCCTTAAAGTCGTCTTGAAGCATGTGATGAGTTTCCGTCACATTCTTCCCTAGTCGCACACAAAACTTTATCGTATACCGCTGTTCCAGCGAACGAGCACTCCATCACGCCGTGTCTCGATTGAAGAAAATACTTTGCGCGAAGACACGTCCTACAATTCGGGGAGTTGTAATGAGGTTTTTTTTCGGTCGCCATGTAAGAGAAATATATATATAGATTGTTTTTGTTTGCGGAACGGATATAGTAAAGCCCCGGTTATAGTGAACCGAAATTTCGGTCTCTTGAATGTTCACTATAGCGGGGTTTGACTGTAGTAGAAAAGGAAGGACGGGAAATTCATTAAATCAGATATTTGATACAAACATTTTTTGAAACACACATATTAATGTATTCCACTGATTGGACAGAAGAGAACAAACAATCAATAGAGATATTAGCATTTTGACGTTCTTTTTTTTCCAGACTGATGATGAGATGGGGGTTGTCAAAAGAATCGATCGTTTGGCAGAGTGACCCATAGCCCTTTTGAAATACAATTGTTCCGAGAGTTGTCGTTTTTACGGTTGGTTGGTTTGCCATCCGATTTCTTTCTATTAAAGCGATACAGTCGTTTGGGGGGAGTCCATTGATTCATGAGGAGGGGGGAAAAGAGATAGTTAAAAAGATCTTTTGACCCAACTACGGTTTCCCAAAAGCACTTCCGGCAATTCCAGACGTCAAGATGGCAATCAATGGGTTATGGAAGGATCGCTCCACTTATTGTTCGATTTTCGTCTTAAAGGAAAAAAATATTTATTTATTATCACCTTTCTTCTGCCATTGTTTTCTCCTACTGATTGGGAAGGAAAAAAAAGGTCTTTTGTTTCACATTTCTTTGATAAAAGCGTTTTATTGGAAGCTTTGTTTGTGACTCTAGATTTCAAACTGTTAATGGTTAAATATTAAAAATCGAACGATCTGCGCTTGTATGAAGACTGAAAATGAAAGAAAACGGGTCTCTTTCACGCACTCAGTCCATTTTGATAATTTTTAAATTTTATACGATAATGAGCTGGATATTTTAAAAACTATACGTCCCGCAGTAGACTGATCGTTAAGACATGGTTCCCAGCAGATCACCGAAGTCAAGCATCACTGGCTACGATCAGTGTGCGGGTGGGTGACCACTTGGATCAGCCTGCGTAGGGACTGAGGGTGTGCGGTATGGGTCCTCGTTAAACTGTGCTACCGTAAAGTGCTCGACTTCGCGTGCAGGTCGTCGGGCTACCGAAGCGGGGGTGTCTCTGCAGAGGATCAAAATTGTGATGGCATGTCCTCGGATCATCCTCCAGGGGTGTTTCCCAGACCATCGCCAATACCCCATCGTGCAGCTCTAGTTCGACGTAAATGAACTACAACATATTGATGTCCTTCACTAAACTGTTCTATCTGTTCTTCTACCTGATTAAGGTTTATGAGCCTAAATTGAGCACAACACAAGTCTTCAAATGAATGTAATTTCAATAAAGCAACAACGAAATGGCCGAGAGCTCTAGAAGGTCAGTTTCCCGAAATTGCAGCAAGGAGTATTGCATTCATTGTTCTGCAGCAGAAGTTTTGATAATTACAAATGTTCCGCGAGTTTCGTCAAAAATAATTAAACAACTCTCATTTCTAAAATTATGATAATTTTTTTTGAGGAATATTTCGTTTTATTTCGCAAACAAAAATTACAAAAACAGCCTATTTCCCCATATCTCGAAAACTTTTTAAGCGAATCTAAACATTTTTGCAGATAGTTATAAAATTCGTGTATCCAAAGTTACGCAATAATATTTACTAGGAGGCTTCGCCCCCTGCTCGCAGGCGCTCACCAACCCCCGGAACTGCTTTTGCAGTTCATTCCGATGCTCGCTTTGCTCGCTCATTGGATACGTTTTTAACGTCTAGCCTTTGTATACTTTTTTGAACACTGAAGTTCCGAAAATTTTTCACNCTACGATCAGTGTGCGGGTGGGTGACCACTTGGATCAGCCTGCGTAGGGACCGAGGGTGTGCGGTATGGGTCTTCGTTAAACTGTTCTACCGTAAAGTGCTCGACTTCGCGTGCAGGTCGTCGGACTACCGAAGCGGGGGTGTCTCTGCAGAGGATCAAAATTGTGATGGCATGTCTTCGGATCATCCTCAGGGATGTTTTCCAAACCGTCGCCAATAGCCCATTGTGCAGCTCTAGTTCGACGTAAATGAACTGCAACATAGTGATGTCCTTCACTAAACTGTTCTATCCGTTCTTCCACCTGATAAAGGTTTATAAGCCTAAATTGAGCACAACACAAGTCTTCAAATGAATGTAATTTCAATAAAGCAACAACGAAATGGCCGAGAGCTCTAGAAGGTTAGTTTCCCGAAATTGCAGCAAGGAGTATTGCATTCATTGTTCTGCAGCAGAAGTTTTGATAATTACAAATGTTCCGCGAGTTTCGTCAAAAATAATTAAACAACTCTCATTTCTAAAATTATGATAATTTTTTTTGAGGAATATTTCGTTTTATTTCGCAAACAAAAATTACAAAAACAGCCTATTTCCCCATATCTCGAAAACTTTTTAAGCGAATCTAAACATTTTTGCAGATAGTTATAAAATTCGTGTATCCAAAGTTACGCAATAATATTTACTAGGACGCTTCGCCCCCTGCTCGCTGGTGCTCACCAACCCCCGGAACTGCTTTCGCAGTTCATTTCGGATTGCTTCGCAATCCGATGCTCGCTTTGCTCGCTCATTGGATACGTTCTTAACGTCTAGCTTTTGTATACTTTTTTGAACACTGAAGTTCCGAAAACTTTTCACTGTAGAAAATTCTAAACCTGTGCATTTCAATATTAATTTGAAATTGCAAACAGTTCACATATTTTTCTTAATCACACTATTCTAAATTTCAGTTGTTGAGAAAAGTAACTGTTGTAAGTTTTGTTTTAAAGTCTTTCCCACCAGAGGGCTAAAACCATGTGTTGTAAAACAATATGAAATAGTACTGAACGCCGGATGTAAAGCATCGGCTTCGATGAAGATAATTTTGTGAGAATTTTTTTGATAATTCGGTGAGAATTCACCCGATTAGACATATGATGCTCACTACGTGCTCTTGCGCGCCGAAGCCTATCAATTAAAACGTATTAGCGTTTTATATAATATAGATTAGCCATATGATGCTCACTACGTGCTCTTGCGCGCCGAATCCTATCAATTAAAAATGAAAACTGTTGCCAACGCGAGAAAAGAAATATCATCGGTTTTATTCATACATACGTATTAGCGTTTTATATAATACTAGGAGGCTTCGCCCCCTGCTCGCAGGCGCTCACCAACCCCCGGAACTGCTTTTGCAGTTCATTCCGATGCTCGCTTTGCTCGCTCATTGGATACGTTTTTAACGTCTAGCCTTTGTATACTTTTTTGAACACTGAAGTTCCGAAAATTTTTCATTGTAGAAAATTCTAAACCTGTGCATTTCAATATTAATTTGAAATTGCAAACATTTCACATATTTTCCTTAATCACACTATTCTAAATTTCAGTTAATATCATCGATTTTATTGATACATACTTACGTATTAGCGTTTTATGTAATATAGATAGATTATTATTGTTTGATTTAATAATAGTTATAAGTAAGGCATAAAACATCATTTTTAAAGAATGTAATTTTTATTGGGAAAAATACAGAGTTTTAACGAAATGGCTAATTGGTAGTTGAGAAATGAAATTTTAAATATTTCATTTGGCAGAAGTGAGTGGGGGATGATTCTGTTTACTTTTATTGTATCTAGTTTTTAATCAAATACAATCAATTTGTCAATTGTGTTGTATTTGATTTAATAATAGTTGAGATGTATAACTGGTTTACACTTATTTACGTTCGTGTATCCATTAGTTAACATTGTAATGCAACGCGTTTAAAAAAATAATATATTAATACAAATAGGAAGGATATGAAAAATCTCCTGCATAAAAACCCATTACATGTGAGTTTAAATATAAAAGTATTGTATATAAACTCGTGCAAAACGTGTCATTATTAAAACACTACAGTGTGCCTAATAATTGCGTCTATTTAATATAATAAACTAATATAATATCTGATGTTATAAATAACCTATATTTATATAATAGTTCGTCTAATTTATCTGATCGTCGAATTTATATTATATATCACCTCATTTAACCCGTTGATACAGTAGCGTAAACAGGTGCAAACCGGTTTAAGTCAGATAAAAACAATAAAGCTGTATAGATTATCACCTGATAATTAAGATTTTACATAGATTAATAATTTAATAATTCTAATAATTCAGTCTAATAATTTAGCCAGTAAATGAAAAACACCTGTTTACAGTGAGAAATGTCCTTTTGAGAGAGTAAAGTATATTAATGGCAAAAATATTCATTTCGTTGTTAAAAAAATTCTTTCAGCAATGAAATGGACTACTATCATTTCATTATGAAATGATAATAAAAATGTCCGTTTTACAGCAAAAAAAAAAAAATGCCCGTTTCATCGAGAAAAACTCTTATAATGAAAAATGTTTTATTTCAAACTGTAAAATATTCGTTTAATGTTGAGAAATGCCTATTTCATAATGCAAAATACAGTCAAATCCCGCTATAGCGAACCTTCAAGGGACCAACATCTCGGTTCACTATAACCGGGAGTTCATTATATCCATACTGTACACAATTTTAAGTCATTTTTTTCAAACTGCTCCCTGTTATGACACATTATTTAAATAAATGACCCATGAAAAGAATTACAAAAATGATTAAAAAACTATATGTAGTCACAGAAAATGTTCACTTTCATTTTTTATGACTTTTCGTCTTGCGCGCAAAAAATTGAGGGATGGAATACTGAGATAAAAGAAGCAAACAAAAAAAATAGTGCGTGGAGTCCCTCCGCGCGGAAGAAGTGAAATTTCGTCATGTGGAAATGAAAATAGGAAGGGGTAGAAATTGATTTTTAGTGAAATCATATTGTTTCTCTAAGACAAACTTTATTAACAATGCTTCACAATTCACAATTGTTACTATCATTTTTGAGTGGAGAAATATCCAAATCTAAAGTGACATCTACAATGGGATTATGATTACTAAAGTAAGATACGAAATGTTTGAGTTCTATTTTTTCAACATTTTTTGCAAAAACTGCATCAATGGTGTAGTTGTTGGATCATTCCTACCATTTATGATTTCCAATCCAAATTTGTCTTTAAGGAAGGTTCATAATGTTTNCATTATTTAATTAAATGACCCATAAAAAGAATTACAAAAATGATTAAAAAACTATATGTAGTCACAGAAAATTTGTTCACTTTCATTTATGACTTTTCGTCTTGCGTGCAAAAAATTGAGGGATGGAATACTGAGATAAAAGAAGCAAACAAAAAAAAATAGTGCGTGGAGTCCCTCCGCGAGGAAGAAGTGAAACTTCGTCATGTGGAAATGAAAATAGGAAGGGGTAGAAATTGATTTTTAGTGAAATCATATTGTTTCTCTATTACTTTAACTATCTTATTATCTAATTATCTATAACTTTATTAACAATGCTTACAATTCACAATTGTTACTATCATTTTCGAGTGGAGAAATATCCAAATCTAAAGTGACATCTACAATGGGATTATTATAACTAAAGTAAGATACGAAATGTTCTATTTTTTCAACATTTTTTGCAAGAACTGCATCAATGGTAGTTACCCCTGTTGGATCATTCCTACCATTTATCATTTCCAAACCAAATTTGTCTTTAAGGAAGGTTAATAATATTTCAGGTAACGAGAAATTCACATTAAAATCTCCTGCAAGGATCACAGGCCGCTCACAATGATCAATTTCAGTAACGTCTGCCAGAGCTTGTGAACCTGCAGTGGATAGTGGCAATAAATAATTTAATATCCCTCATGGCTGCATTTGGTGAAATATCAATGGCAATTAGAAAAGAGAAAACCTAACAATCAATTGATGTTCACAAGAGACGTACCTTCACATAACCTTAAATCCGTCGCATCGTCCGTGGGATTGTTTTCACTCATTTTTTACAATTGTTATCCACTAAATTTGAAACTAAAAAATACTACCCTATTCAATTATATGTGTATCAAAACAAACTGAAAAATATATTTATAGAAAAACAATATTTTTATTATTTTAATGCTATTGAGAACCAAGACAGTATGGAGATGAATGAGGGAAAACTGGATCCTACCACGTGATTTCCCGGCCAATAAAAAACAATAAACGTTTAACGCTACCTTGTTGGAAGTCGCATAAGAAGTATCACTTAAAAAAAAATGCCTATGTTAAATTGTTATGATCGTTAAATATATTTTATGTAGAAATTTTTAAATGACCAGAAAAAAAAGAAGAAAAGAAATCAGTCGATGACAAAGAAAAGTTTATACTATCCAATTTAATCTCGTATTTTGGTTCACTATATCCACAAAAAATAATATTATACATGCATAACGAACATTTCGTTCACTATATCCGGGAGTTCACTATAGCGGGGTTTGATTGTATCAGTTTTATAACTTCCATTTCAAATAAAAATATTTGTTTTATAATGAAAGTGATTTTTCTTTAATGCCTCGATATTTACCTTTATACAACAAAATAATTTTCAAGTCATTCCGAAATTAACAAATGTATACAATGCACCGCATATTTTTTTTCTTTTAATCGCAGCCTTTCAAAATGGATTTCGTTCTAAAAGCAGCCGATAATTAAATTGAGACATTCCCTATTGCGGGTAAACATCCCACTGTTAATTGCCCGCAGAGAAGAGGTTGTTCGGGCTATGACGTCATCAATGTTTGTGTTATTAGAGAACATGTTTTGGAGGAATAAATGTTTTTTGAGTTCACCTTTTCCTTCCCTTGGAGGTAAGGAGGAAAAGGCACACAGAGAATTCCTTAAATTCTTTATTCACTCTAATCTAGAACAACATTCTTTCGTCTACAAATAATTATCGAATTTTAGCAGAAAAATTAATCCAGGAAATCGCTATCAATTATTTATGAACTTGAGCACAAGCAGTAAGTAATGCAGTCCCTGCAAAATTGTCAGATGCACTCTAAGATTCTATGTAAAATCTTAATTATCAGGTGATTCTATAACAGCTTTATTCTTTTTAAGAGACCGTTTGCACTTGCTTAATGCACTTGTATCAATGGGTAAAATGAGACGAATATATTATATAAATATAGGGTAAACTAACCAGAGAACGAACACTTAAGCTTCGCTTGCCTTTTAAAAAGTCATATTAATTTCAAAATTCGTAATTTTAGTTAGATGACAGTGTCAACATATTTGTTACTAATTGTAAATTATGTGAAACAAAATTGTAGAGAACTTACTTTGTTTTAAAGTTTTAGAGGTTTAAATAACAAGTAGTGAGAAGAAGGAACAGCTCTTACCAGTGAATGAACACCCAGTAAGGGAACACTTAAGTTTGGTCATTTTTTAATGCTCTTTATGAATTTATAAGCCATACAAATATTTAAAAACAAGCCTATTCCTGAAATTATATTATATGAAAATACTTGGAAAATGTTAACGTTTTTTTTTTTGTTGAAATCATGAATTAAAAATTAAAGTGTCAACATATTAACGCATACTGTTCATTCACTGGGAAATCTATGCCCAGTAAAGGAACATGCCTGTTCCCTCACTGGTTAGAAGTTGTTTTTGCGTATTTTTAACATACTTATGATGCGGAACATCTTAAAGGTACAAGAAAATTAAAGTTTATCTTTTATTTTCATTAACTTAGAAAAAAAACCAGTAAAGGAACACTTGTTCCTTCACTGGTTTTTCATCGTTTGGTGATCCAGTGAGTATCTCAGTACTTTATTATGCTATGATGCTTTAAAAAAATAAAACGTAACTTCAATATCTATATTTTAAATTCTCTTTTTCACAGTGAGAGAAATAAAACTGTGATATGCAATAAATTCCACTTCAAACATAAAAATACAAACACTCACCTTATAATTTTTTTCAAAGAAACAAGGCGTTGCAAAAATAATAACAAAATTTTTTCCAGAGAAGTCTATTTGACCATAGGTAATCCAAAACATTGCTATAGATGACTTCCTATTGCTTGGCAGTAAGCTATTGTTACCAATCAATCTAAAGAAATACTTTCAAATTCTTTTTTTTAATCAATATATGTGAAATATTCCTTCACTGGTTGGTTTACCCTAGAATATTTATTATATCAAGCATTATATTAGTATACTATAATAAATAGACCCTATGAATAGACGCACTGTAGTGTTTTAATAATGACATGATTTGCATAAGTTTATAGGCAATACTTTTGTAATTAAACATTCATTGTAATGGGTTTTTATTCGAGAGATTTTTCATGATACTTCCCATTTGTATTTATTTTTAACGTATTGCATTACAATGTTAACCCATTGATACAAATACAAATGCATCTGAGTAAAAACAATAAAGCTGTATAGAATATCACCTGATCATTAAGATTTTACATAGAATCTTAGAGTACGTCTAGTTGTATGACCACGGATTGTAGATATTTGGACCATTCTATCTTTTAAGTTTTTGTACCGCCATTAAAAGGAACGTTCAAACTCTGTTTAAAAGGAGACTATGGTATCAGATATATAGCAATATTTGGTGATAAATGTAGCTGATCGTAAATGACGAACATATTTAGCGACATTTTAGGGCGAATTTGTGAAAATTATGGTTCAGAATGTATCGAAACATCAGGATGCTGTTTACAAATCATCTTTCTCTAAAGAAAACCATGTAACCTAAATATCGGGTCGTATCAAGCGATTTTTTTAAGAGAAAGAATCCTGCAGTATACAACATATTATAACAACATGTTATTCTTAGACATAGTATATTCCAATGCTTTTAAAATGAGCTGTGATGGCTCAGGGGATAGAGCATTCGCCTTCCAATGAGGTGAACTGGATTCGAATTCCAACGGTGGCTGGTAGATACGAATTCCGCATCCAGCTTGCACTGACCCCGGTACTGACAAAAAATAGCCTCAGTGATAGACGGATCATGGGTTAGAGTCCCCTTGCCGTCAGGCTAACCGTGGGAGGTTTATGTGATTCTCCTCTTCATGTAACGCAAATGCTGGTTAGTTCCATCAAAAGTCCTCCACGAAAGCAAATTTCTCCCCAAACTTGATCCAGGAGTTCCCTTGTCTTCTAGATTTGGTACGAAATGACAAGGTTACGAAGCTGAACATTAGTAGTCGTAGACCTAAATAATTGGATCGGCTGTTCAACGACGGTTATAAAATAAAAATAAAATGTTTTTAAAATGCCACTTAATATTCACCAATTTCTTCAGTTCTAGAAAAAAGATATATCGTAAATTGTATAAAAACTTGTGAATGTGCATTAGAACTACTATGACCTCTACATTTTTTTTTCAGGCATTTTTTTTTCTTTAAATTTTCTTGCCTAGAATACTCGATCAAAGCTGTAAAAATGATTATCTCATAAATTTTGCAGATAATTATAATAAGTTATGTAAATTTGATTTTAGTAGAAAATTCTCGGATAAATAAAGTAAAAACAACGTCACAATTAGTGCCAGATAAAAAGTTCATGTATTCATGTATAAAGCTTAGAAAATCATAAATAATGTATAAATCGTTTCAAACTTTCTTTTCAAACAAGATTCAAACGAGAGAAAAAAAATCTTTGGTTTTTGGTCAAAAATCTATTGCTTAAAAACTTCACGATATTTTCTATTAACTATTTATAAATAAACCTCTCCGAGCAATCAAGGAACATTATTTTATTTTTTTATTTATTGTCTGAACTTAATTGCCTAGCAACGGAGTAAAATTAGAAATAGCTCTCTTAACTAATAGCTCTATGGCTGTTTTAAATTATTCATTTGCAGCGGTAACTTTGCTTGGCTGTTTTTTGGAACTATAGCTTCTTAGCCTCCCAATTTATGACCCAATCTTTTCAAAATTTCGTCTATCCCCCTATTTTGAGGGAGGTTTGATTTCGTAACTTAATTAATAGTTAGCAATAATTAATCCTCATATTTGAAGTCATATCAGGAGCCATTACGATTGACACTTGGTATGTAAAAATCTGATCATTAGAACGAAAGTTATCTAAAGTGATAACCTTTTTTTTTTCTTTGCGCACTATACTCTCTTGGGTCAATCAGAAATAACATTATTTTCCCCTTTTTTTAATTAACCTTAAAAATCGCANTTTTTTTTTTTTTTGTTTCATTACTCCCAAAGCAAGTTATTAGGCCAAAGAAATAATCAAAGAAATAAATAGAAACGGGTGCTTATTAAATTTTTTAGATTATTTTTTTTAAAATTACCTTTATTTTAACCTTTAAATACTAAAAAATGTATGCTGGTGGTTTCATAAGACTATTTATAAAGAGATTAGTATTTCCCTTTCTTTAATGCTTTAAAACACTCAATTTGCTATCTGTATGATATCATATTGTATTTGTATTAATATTATGCACGAATATTATGAAAAAAAGAATGTATTTTTTGCTAATCAAACTTGTGTATTGCTGATTAATTAGTATTTAAGTGAAATCGACAAAAACACAGAACAAGAATTATACAGGTAGCATTACATTTTTACCAATGTCATATTTCGTTGGTTTTCGTTTTTCTTTTTTTTTTATATATAATTTTTTCTTTCCTTGGTTTAAAACAGATCAAAATTAAAAATTATTTAATTGAAAGATCCAAATATGTATGAATGTTAATTTCTCTTAACAAACATGTTTTTATTTTATTTTATGACCGCCGTTGAACAGTCGACCCAATTTTTGGGTTTACGACTAATAATGTTCAACGCCGTAGCCTTATAATTTTGAACCAATCCAAAAAACAAGGAAACTCCTGGATCGGTACCCCCAGAGGTATTCCTTTGCTATGGGAGCATGGAGGACGTTGAGACTTGACAGATTTAACGTGCATCAGTCACCATTTACTACACTGGGAGTCTTCGACCGGCGGGGACCGAACCCACGATCTCTTGGACATGGGCCCGGCACCCCACTGACCAGGATATCCCGGCCTAGTAGCGACAATTTTGTTTATGTTTTTTTTTAATTCTTATTTAATTTTCGGTTATTATAAAACAGTTATTATTTTTTTTCGCCAAAGACATTGCTTAGAAGTAGTGCCGAAAAATATTTGGTATTTTTCTTTTCAGTTTGATTTATTGTTTTGCAATTATTACTTTACTTATCTGTATAAGTTTAACGTTCACAGTTATATATAATATTGAAGTCGTGGTGGCTCAGGGGATAGAGCGTCCAATGAGATGAACAGGGTTTGAATCCCAGCGATGGCTGGTTGATACGAATTCCTCAGCCAGCTCGCGCAGTGCTGATTTAAGATATCCTCAGTGGTAGACGGATCATGGGTTAGAGTTCCGTCAGGTTAGCCGTGGCAGGTGTTCGTGGTTTTCCTATCTATGTAACGCAAAAGCTGGTTAGTTCCATCAAAAAGTCCTCCACCAGGGCAAATTTCTCCCCATACTTGATCCAGGATTAGTCTTCTGGATTAGGTTCAAAAATACTAGGCTATGGAGTAGAAAATTTGTAGTCGTAAACCCAAAATTGAGTGGGCTGTAAAATTAAATATACATAATACAGTCGAACTTCTATTTAACGAACTTCCTTTTTATGAATTTTTCTATTTTGCGAATTTTTTCCAGAAACCAAGAACTTTTTGGAAATTTCTTCGTAAAATAAGTTCCAAATAGCGAAGTGAATTTTCTATTTAACGAATTTTTTTTTTTAAAGATCCACTTTCCGTATTTCCGTAAAATTTCCCGAATATTTTAAACTTGTTAGCGCATTTTATGGGGGAAACGCCCTTGAATTGATTTGTGAAGCCACTTAACTTTTAGAGAAAACAGTAGAATCCTTATCCATTTTTTTNTTTTTTTTTTTTTTTTTTTTTTTTGCATTTCAAACGAAAAACGCAAACAAAATAAACGGATTCTATCAGTAGCCATTAAACTTAAGAATGCATGTGGTAATGCGTGTTTAATATTACTTTAATAATTAATGCATCGATAATTTTACTTATAAATTTAGCTTCTTTGAGTTTAAAATGTATGTAGCATGATAGCGTAACACTGGATAAAGTTTTGCTCTATTCTTGCTTTGCATGCACATTTCTTATATTTTTAAGATTTATAAAATAAATAGTAGATACTACTTTGCAAGATAAGGGTGTATTAATTGCTATTTTAATGATGTCTACCGTTTATGAATTTAAAACCTGTTTTGTGTCGTTTCAAAAGGTGATTTTATATTAAATGAATTTTCTATATAGCGAACTTGTTATCGGGATTTAGCGACTTCGTTAATTAGAGGTCCGACTGTATTATGTAAACAAACATTACTTGTCGAAAAATAAAATTAGCTTATTCCCTGATAAATGATGTAAAACAGTAACTCGGTGTTTACCATAAACTGCCGCTTGATAAGGTGTAATCTTTTGAAATTGCTATGCAACACCAAAAAACTTTATTTTAGTGAAAATGATTTCACTTTGAATAAAATCCTTAACTTTGAACACGATTGTCACTTTCCATTTTAATAAAAGAAATCAAAATAAAAATAACATTTCTAAAAACCACGTTTTGGTAGTGGAGAATAATAATTAAAAAAACAAAAATTTGAAAAACGAAAAACGTGGGAGGCATGAAATACAACTAAAAAACTTCACATACATAAAAATATAGCATTTTTAACATATGCAATAATTTGAACAAATTTAAATACATTTTAATTTAAATTTGTTTTTAGAAGACCCAAAAAAACTGAATTCACATAAAAATTTCATTGGAAGGTAGAAAAATAGATTTCGGTTGCCTTTTTAAGTTTTCCTGGTGATAAACTATTCAAACCATTGTTCTTTGCACGATAATCAATCGCTATTTGTGGAAAGAAAAACAAAATACACACTTTATACAATGTAATATGTTTATTTCAAAAAATATATAAGATAATTTTTTTTAGTCTTAGTTTTTTTAATGAAATTTGTAAAAAGTAAGATTCTCAAGGGTCTGGGGCCCTCGGGCACTGCTCGGGTGTGCCCATGCATAAAGACGGTACTGCTATCCACAAAAAATATTGTTATGTGTGTAATATAAAAAATATTATTACGCAAGGCACGGGAACGAACTTTTCGCTCACTCTATCCGGGAGTTCACTATAACGAGGTTTGACTGTATTACTTTTCGTAGACTTCTCTTTTTTAGTTATCATCGGTCTCAGACCAAGATCTATTTTCGAGCGGGTGTTTTTTTTTTCTTCACGTATAGAGCAATAACATGATCGCCAAACGATCGGGGGAAGAAAAAAAAACCAGTCATGCTCGCCAAGGTATTTGAAGAGAAGAAAAAAAAAGGAAACAAAACAGAGAACGGCAACCCTGCCTTCAGAGAGAGAGAGAAAAAGTACAGGTAGAAAAAGAACAGTGCGAGGCGTTCCCCGCCATGCAGGACACAACAACAGGTTATATTCTCATTTGTTTTCCTGTTTTCAAACGTTTCGGCTGCGTGCAATCACTGCCTCTGTGTGATAACATTTCTCTCCTGCGACTGCGCTTATTTCTTATCACCGTTCTGTTGGGATACAAAAACCCCGATGTATCATCATCTCATCCTACAAAGATACATCTCTAGGTGATATCTCTAGAGTGGAATAATTCGAATTATTTTTTTCCGCACCTGGACGCTTTATCTTTTCATCCGAAAGAATATTCGCTCGTGCTTCGTGAAAAAGTTGTTCTGACTTCTCCTTCTTCGCTTTGTGTGTTCTTTTTGAAGTTTGAAAAAAGAAAACGATTTTTTTTTTCAACTTTGAAGTTGTTGGATGGCATGTGTTTTTTTTTAAAGTTTGACCAAACGAAGATTTGTTTCATTTCTTGTGCTTAATTGAATTTTCGTATTCTGAAAATTGTGTGAAAATCGGTTTCGGGGATACAACAGAAAATGTTGTTGAGCTGATAGAGAGTTTAAGAACGAACCTTTTTTCATTGAAAAGCAATGGAAATTATATCCATGACGAATCCCTTCACT
Source organism: Parasteatoda tepidariorum (assembly GCF_043381705.1). Lineage (NCBI taxonomy): Eukaryota > Metazoa > Arthropoda > Arachnida > Araneae > Theridiidae > Parasteatoda > Parasteatoda tepidariorum. Next base: position 182,077 of record NC_092208.1, read on the forward strand.
ACGAGCAACATGAAGAACAAGTGGTGCAAACTTTGGAATAAGAAATCTGTGACTATCACCGAATACGACCCCATCTATAAAGTGACTTATTTGGGGAACGTGATTACTCAGTGGGCCAAAGGGGACGGCTGCACGGACAAACCACTGGCCACCCTCTGGAAAAACTATTGTGCCAACGTCAAACACGACATTACCATGAAGATTACGGTTAGCAATTCCGGACTCAAAGCTACCACGAAAGAACACGGATTGACTGAATACTGGTCAAATAGAATAACCTACTGCGCGGCCCCTCCTCACTACCCTAAAGTCTTCTGCTGGGTGTACAGGCACGAGGGCCGCCGCATGAAACAGGAGCTCAGGTGCCACGCTGTTCTATGTGATAAAGACGACCGGGCCAAGTTAATGGCCGCACAGTTGAATGAGAGGCTGACGCAGGCCCTACAGGAGTTCCGGCGGGAGAAATTCAGCCGGCAGAAAGCGAGGCTGTCCCTCGCTAACTCCTGCTACGACAATCCCACACTTCCCCGCCGGAAGTTGCTCCTGAGCACAGGCTCCACCAACTTCAGACCTCCGTTGGAACGTTCGAAGAGTGCCCCCAAACTGACTGCCATCGACGAAATCGAAGAGGAAGAAGAAGAAGACATCATTCCGTACGACGACGATTTCGATGATGAGTTGTTCCTGAGCGGTTCCCTCACTTCCGAGATCGAATCGAATTCTGACATAGTGCCAGACGATGTGGATTCTCTTTCGGATCATTATCTATCGAACAGTCAGGAATCGGACTTTTTCGATTCGAACTGTTGTGTGGATGATATGCCCAATCCGAGACATCGGAGGACTCAGTTTTTAAAAATGATCGGGGAGACTGTTGACGAGGAAGACAATGTCTCTGACGAGTCAGGTTATTCGGAGGAGAAGCTCTCGTTTAAAGAGGACAGTCTGGCCTCTTATAAAATGTGATCCAACTTTCATTCCAAATGTAGAACAACAGCTGAGGTAAAAATGGTAGAAACAAAATAATTATTTACAAAAATAACTTGATGTTGTAAAAATATTTCTATCAAAAAAAAAAATTTAAACTTATTAAATTATATTTTTAAAGGTAACACTATTATTTTTGCATAACATATTTTAGTGAATTATCTGTGTGCAATGAATAGACCAGGGTGCGTAGTGTTTTTGAAAAGTGATTATAGGTGCTTATTTTTGATTTACGTTTTTAAAAGCCCTTAAAGGTGCTTTTTTTTTTATTCGGAGTTTGTAAAAAGTGCTTAATTTTCTATTTTTTAAAAATAGATTTTTTTTCTTCACCGTATCGATTGTAGTTCTAAATTACAAATAATGGTATGATTTTTCACAATTTTTTCTGCAATATTTATCAGAAATTAGTTATTTTATCATGATTAGGAGAAGTTTTTGAATTTTTTTTTTTTTTTGATTTTATGTTTATAAATAAGAACTTTAAATGATAGAAAAAAATAATTTTTATTACTGCACAGATCCAAATTATGATTTCCTTTTGGAAAATGATTAAAAATATTTTTTGAGTGCTTAAAAGGTGCTTATTTTTTGTTGAAAAATCTGGCTACGCACCCTGATAGACTTAATGAATAGATTTAAAGTAATTACTTTATAATAAACATAGTTTTCAAAACAACAAATATTTTTAAAGTAATTACTTTATAATAAACATAGTTTTCTAGAGAAGAATTATTTTTAAAGTAATTACTTTATAATAAACACAGTTTTCTAGAGAAGAATTATTTTTAAAGTAATTACTTTATAACAAACATAGTTTTCAAAACAACAAATATTTTTAAAGTAATTACTTTATAATGAACATAGTTTTCTAAAGAACAAATACTTTTAGAATAATTACTTTACAACTAACGTAGTTTTCTAAAGAAAAATTATTTTTCTTTAATAGACATATATCAAAGTAATTACTTTATAACAAATGTAGTTTTCTAAAGAAGAATTATTTTTTAATAATTGATATAAAATAAATATATTTCTAAAAATCGAATATTTTACTTTATGTGATAAAACTACCTTTTTGCTATAATTTTTAAATGAGTAAAAATATGTTCTTTTTTATTATTTTTTTTAATATGAAACGATTCTAAAAAAAAAATTATACTGGAAGAATATAATCGCATTTTAAAAAATATTTGCTCACTGATTCTGATTATCATTGTTTTAAAATTGCAACAATAACTATTTTATCGTTCGTTTTTTTTGGAAATTTGGTATAATTTTTTTTAACATTTGTGTACTAACTATTACTAAATTAACGTCTTTATTTAGAATTGAATTTTAATTTTTATTATAAATGTTTAAATTAATCTTTTTTTTTAAATTTAAATTTATAAATAGTTAAATTTTTTTAAATGTTGAAATTACAAATGCTTTGCTTATTAAAAATATTACTAGAAAAATATGAATGTTCAATTTTGAATTTGAATCTATATTTAAATAATAATTGTTTAAGTAATCTTGTTTATTTTTATTTATTTATTATTTTTTGACAATAATTATTTGAGATTTTTGTGGTTTAAATGTTTCTAAATTATAAATGTTTCTAAAGTAAAAAATACTCTTCATTTGAATCAAACCTTTCATTTGTGTTATGAGTTTATTTTAATTTTTTCGTTTTGATGATAAGTATTTTAAATAATAAGTTTTTTTAAAACTAAACTGTTACATAAAAAAAATTGAAAATTTCCTATTTTGAGTTTAAAAAAAATTTTTTAGTCATAAATGTTCATTTTAACCTTATTAATTTTTTTTATTCTGATGACAAATATTTGAACTTTTATAGACATTAAAATTATAAATAAATAAAATTAAATCAAATATTGGAACGTTTTTATTTTTAGTTGAATTTTTATTTTGGTCATAAAATTTTATCTTAACTTAAATTTAGATGATAAAAAAATGTATTTCGTTGATGAATAAAATTTTATAAACAATGATATTACAATTATTGTTTTTTTTTAATAATTATATTCTTTCAATTATATTCTTCCAATTTATTCTTTAAATCTACTTTTATAGTTATTGAAATGGCTTACCAATCAAGAATTTCTTCATGTATTTTGATTCTGTATAAGTTTGTTTTTAAATAAATAAATACTTTTAATGTGCCAAAAGTTGAAATTCATATAACATTTTGTGATCATTTCATTTCCTAATAGAAGATTTCTTACAAATTTAGATCTGAATCTGATTTTTTAAAGCCTATTAGAAATTTAATTTAAAAAATGATTATTTGAATTAAAATGCTTTCGAATATGTTTCATTCACGCATTTATTAAATTCAATTTATTCTCTCACTATAAAATTCAGTTAGGGTACTTATTTATTTTCATGAACTATATTTAAAAATTCAAAAAAATATCGCCATTTTTTTAGAATGAACATTCATTTAAAAGTTTTTATAATTTTTTTAACTTAAGTGACTATGATTTCATATGAATTTTAATAGAATATAAATTTTAATATTTATAATTATTTAATATTCTGAAATTCTAATTCTATTAAAATTCTAAAAAATTATCGTCCTTTTTTTAGAACAGACATTCATTTGAAAGTTTTTAAAATTTTGAATTTAATTTTTTTAACTCAAGTGACCATGATTTCATATGAATTTTAATAGAATATAAACTTTAATATTTATAATTATTTAATATTATAATTTTTAAATCTCCTATTGACTGTTTGATAGAAATCTTGCTTTGAAAATAATTTTAAAACTTTTAATACATAGTTCAAAGTTTTTGCTTAGTTTTTATTCTCATGAAACTATCGGAATTGGCACAGTTAGAAGAAAATAAAAATGTTACTTATTATTCGTATTGTTAATAATCTGTTCTTTTATATGAAATGATTACAAATCAATGCAATTTTGAGATACTATCAAAGAATATGTTTCAACGTTTATTATAAACATTCCTTTTGAATGATGAAGTGTTTTTATATATATCTGAAATTCATTCCAAAAAAAAAATGTGAAGGAAAAAAAAAACTGTTAATCATTGTATTATATCATCTTTCACCAAAGATCATTTTAATAAAACTGTACTTTTTTTGATTTCTTTCTTTCTTTTACAAAACTCATTTATTTTACATTTTTCTTTTCTATTTTGATTTAAAAAGATTCTTCCGGGTTTTGTATAATGAGGGTAGGGTAAACCAACCAGTAAAGGAACATTTCACGTATATTGATTAAAAAAAGGAATTTGAAAGTATTTCTTTAGATTGATTGGTAACAATAGCTTACTGCCAAACAATAGGAAATCATCTAGCAATGTTTTGGATTACCTGGTCAAATAGACTTCTCTGGAAAAATTTAATGAATTTGTTACTATCTCTGCAACACCTTGTTTCTTTGAAAAAATTATATGGTGAGTGTTTGTATTTATATGTTTGAAGTGGAATTAATTGCATGTCATAGTTTTATTTTCAAAATATAGATAATCAAAGAGAATTCAAAATATAGATATTGAAGTTAAGTTTTACTTTTTTTTAAAGCATCATAGCATAATAAAGTACTGAGATAAGGGGTGTTTATTCACTGGATCACCAAACGATGAAAAACCAGTGAAGGAACAAGTGTTCCTTTACTGGGTTTTTTTNACTCCTGCATTACCGCATCGAAAGTATGTTAAAAATACGAAAAACAACTTCTAACCAGTGAGGGAACAGGCATGTTCCTTTACTGGGCATAGCTTTCCCAGTGAATGAACAGTATGTTTTAATATGTTGACACTTTACTTTTCAATTCATGATTACAAAATAAAGTTAACATTTTCCAAGAATTTTCATATAATATAATTTCAAGAATAGGCTTGTTTTTAAATATTTGTATGGCTTATAAATTCATAAACAGCATTAAAAAATAACCAAAATGAAGTGTTCCTTTGCTGGGTGTTCTTTCACTGGTTAGAGCTGTTCCTTCACTTGGTCTTCTTACTACTTGTTATTTGAACCTTTAAAACTTTAAGACAATATTATGTAAGTTCTCTACAATTTTTTTCACATAATTTGCAATTAGTAACAAATATGTTGACACTGTCATCTAACTAAAATTACGAATTTCGAAATTAATATGATTTTTTAAAAGGCAAGCGAAGCTTAAGTGTTCCTTCACTGGTTAGTTTACCCTCTCTGCAAAGTCATAAGAAAGCATGGAAAGCCATGAATTTCGGTATTGAACAAAATTTGTCATGAAGTGTCATGGTTTTAACTATTTAAAAAAAAAAATAATCCTGAAATGTCATGGATTTAGGTCGCCGAAAAATCTAAATTTTTAAAATAGAATTTAACCCCCTCCCCCAATTTCATGGTGTTCCGAATATTTGAATTTGTAACAAAATCCCCACTCACAGTAATATTTTATTTAAAAAATAAAAAACTTTTTTTATCATGTTCTTTAAAAATTAGGGTGTTTTTCAAAAAATGAAAAGAAAAAAACATCATTTCTAGAGAGAAGTATCTTTTAAATTTCTGTGATTTCAGAATTTTTGTTATTATTACTTTTTTATTTTATTTTATCAATTTAAAATTCTAGTTGAAGTAAGCCTGTCATTGGCGAATTTTTTTTATTCTGAAATAAGAACAAAAAAATCAGGAGTATTTCTTCTTTCCTTTCCGATTGAACAAGAAAAGTATTGATGGAATATAATTCTGCAGAAAAAAATAAATGTATTTTCTATTGTATTTTTTTCCAGCTATTTTCCTGCTTCAACTCTGTTTTTTAAATTTAAAATCTTTAAATATGAAGATGCATAGTATAACAGTTTTGTTTATACCTATCATTTCAATGACTGTTATTATAATGCTTTTTTGAATGTATTGTTGTACAGGGAAAATAGTAACATCGTTAGGTCATGAAAAATTCTTGGAGTTAGTTATGGAAAGTCACAAATGTGAAAATGTAGCAGATACCCTGTATAGTACGAAAATTATTCTTCAAAAGATATTTTTTGCACTCATTTTATTTTATTTTCAGAGTATTTAAGGGGGGACCCCACCCTGAGAAGGTAAAATATTAACGTTTTTCTTGAATTTTTTTAAGTAATAGAGACAATGCAGAGACTCCTTGTTTTTTTATTATGTTATTTAGCTACAGTCTATTTAAAAAAAATTTCTTTTACAAAATAATAAAAAATAAGTTGGTGGTAGCTCCGTGTGTGGCTGGTCATCAAAAAATAGCACCTCGCTGGCCTCATGGATTTAGAAGTCCTGAAACATAGGAAAACGATTTTGTTTTGATTTTCTGAAAAGTAAAGACATTATCTAAAAAGTAGCATAGCGGTTTTTTGATATTCGCAAAATTACCAAAATGGCGGCAACTTGAAGAAAAATTTAAGTTTTTCATTAAAAAAATATTCATTAAAATACTAATATAAAATCGAAATATAAAAAATATCAAAAAAATCCTATGCTACTTACTAAAGAATATATTTTTACGTAATTTAAAATAAAGAACAGCTTATTTCGTTGTATCATGAGATCATGAGAAAAACGTTAGGCCAGGTCAAAAAACATCGTTTTGAGAAAAGTTTAAAGTTTTTACTTATGGTAGGGGAAAACGTTTAATTTCATAATGGTCGATAAATGAAATGCCTACAATAAGTTTCTATATGCAGTCAACAGAATGGATGAGACACAAAGAGAATGTCGCCCCTCCTAATCCGGCATAGCGAGGACTCTCTATTTTCCGGTATAACTTCCAAACGAAGTTAGGTACCGAGAAATCGTTTTAGACAGACATTAAGAAGGGTACAAAGATTCGAAAAATGCAAAAAAAAATTTTTCGAATTTTTGAAATATTCAGGGTGGGGTTCCTTCTTAAATAAGTATCACTGTTAAGGGTTGTAAGACTCATTTATAATTTGAAACTATTTAGAGATTTCTTCGGAAAAAAAATCGTTTTTTTTCCCGCGCACAGGAAAACATAAAAAATTATAAATGCATATCGGCTGGATTTTCCAGTAGACTACTAGATTTTGCCAGTTTCTACTGGTTTAATTAAAATTCTCCTGGTTTTTGTACATTTTAGAAAATTCCCTAAAATTGAATAAGTTTCCTAAAAAATCCCTATTGAAAAATCCCTACAGATTATTGCTTGTATATTTAAATAAGTATTAATATTACAAAATGAAGCGAACCTCATTTATAGAAATCAGTTCAAAACGTATTTTTTTTGTTCTAAAATGTTCAGTTCATTTTTTGTTCAGAAATTAATCTAAAAAAATCTCTTCGCTATCTTTGACGAATTAAATGCCTATTCATATTCGAAATTTCGAGTAAACATGAATACATAACATTTCAAGTATATTTAATATGAAATCATAATTGGAAAATAGTGCAGTTTTTCTATTTTGATGTCTATAAAAATACCTAAAATTCCGTGTGTATAAAATTTATTGTACATCATGCAACAATTATGGTGAAATTTACATTTCCTAAAATCTTCTGGATATTTTCTTTTTTGTAATGGTAGATTATGAACATTTACAGCAGAAAACAAGTAAAAAGAAGAAACACACAGTACAACAACGGAGTTTATTGACAGATTTAAATTTCAGTAATTCTAAAGAGATTTTTTTGGAACGCCTTCCAATGAGGTTGTCGATTCGAATTCCGCACCTGGCTCGCGCCGACCGCAGTGCTGATGTAAAATATCCTCAGTGGTAGACGGAGCACGGGTTAGAGTTTCTTGTCGTCAGGCTATCCGTGGGAGGCTCTCGTGGTTTCCCCCTCCATGCAACGCCAATGCCGGTTAGTTCCATCAAAAAAGTCCTCCGCGAAGGCAAATTTCTCCCAATACTTGGTTCAAGAGTTCCCTTGTCTTCTGGGTTAGGTTCAAAATTTCATGAACATGAGTGGTCGTCCATCCAAAAACGTTCGGACGTCCAAAACGACGGAGTTGAACGTTCGTAATCGTAAACCCTAAATTGGGTCGGCTGTTCAACGACGGTTATAAAATAAAATAAAAATGTAAGGATTTAAGTAAATATCAGTTTACATTTCAAATCAATTTTCTGTCTGTTTTTAAAATAAATAAATATTTCCTTATAGTTTATTTTGGTTTAAAGTCTGTATGACCGCTCGTGTAGTTAATTTATTTTTAAAAAGGATTTCTGTTATCTTAATTTTGTCAGATAAACTAGTACACCAATACATTATCTAAACATATATTATCATAAGTTTATTGCATGCTTTTTAGAAATAAAATTCAATACTTAGATAATAATTGCGGACACACATTATTTATTACAAACAGAATTTACTTGTTAAATTCTGATCTCACTGGTTTTCATTACGATTAGTTTTTTTAGAATGTTTATTATTTGGTTTTAAATATTAGTTTTGTGTTACGTTTTCGTATACTAAAAATATTAAACAATTGAATAAAAATTTAACTAGAGATTAATATTTAACAATCGATTAAAAAAGAAATTAAACCATTAAGTTGCAATGTGAGAAAATCCTAAGCTTTTTTTTTCTTTTAACTTAAATGCAATAAGGAACTGTTTTAAAAAATGTATTCAATATTTCTTTTTTTTATTAACGAGTTTCTTCGGATGAGAGCAACGTTTTTTTTCCACTTTGGATCGCTAAGCCTGATTCAAATTTAAAAAATCCTAAAGGAATTTAATATTCAAATGTGGGAAATATTGCAGTTATTCATTTAAAATTTTATTTATGAGTGAACTATAATTGAATGAATTTTAGAAGAATTTCTAAATTATTTTTTGATATTTACACAATATTTAGCGTGAAGTTTAGATTATTTAGTAAAACCCTCTGTATTTTTCTCTTTTTCATGTTGACAGCTGTGATTTTTTTTTCTTTCTTTTAAAATTGAAGGGGGGGGGGTATTCTTTTTTTTTCTTTTAAAAAATTGACTATTGGATAGCCATCGTTGTGATAAACCAATAACGCAGAACAGTGGTTTCCAACTGGCAGCCCGTGGGCCGCATCCGGTCCGCGAAGCCTTTTTTTCTGGCCCGCGAACAAAAATATACTAGTTGTCATTTTTTTTTTGGACAATTTTCGTAAAAAATCTATATGGGTTTAAAATGCTTTTCTCGTTAATAAAACCTAATTTCTTCGGTTCTGTGAAATTTATCATACCAACGATGCAAAATAAATTATTTCTCAGATTTTGCATCCAAGAAAATATTCATTCAAATACAAAAATAATGGTGTATGTTGCTCTTTTTTATTTCATTTCATTGTATTTTGTGAATATAATTCAGCATGTGTGTATCAGAAATTTCCTCGACGAAATTCTCCGATTCAACTTTTTGAAACCACGCATTTTGGACGAAAATATTGACACACACATTTGTAAATTTAAAATGTAAATATCTATTCTCTGGTGGTTGCAGCAGACAAACCTCAATTTCGTCATTGATCATTTTGTATGCCACTATGTAAGTTTTAATACCAACCTTTTTAAAGCTTTATATCTTAACAATTAGATATCTGTTGCACATTAATTGTTTAATACATGGGTGCACGTTAAAGTTATTGTAGCCCGAATTTTTTAATAGGCTATTAAATATTTTTTAAAATCTACTTCTTACTTTAATTTCTAATTCAATACTTTTGATTTGTGCAACTTGGTAAAAATCTGACAATAAAATTTAATGTTCCTTCAAACATAAAAGAGTCCTACATAAAATTTTGATAAAGTTACGGCCCGCCATTTGATTTGGGTTTGTAATTGTGGCCCCCGGCCTCATGTAAGTTGGAAACCCCTGACGTAGAAAATCTGTTAACCCTGATTCCACAGAGCAATGCAGAGTAAAACGATTCCTTTCAAGGCGACAAGAAGAAAGAAAAATATTTTTATGAAGAAGACAGGAATATTACAGTATAGAAGGAGGAATTTTGAGGAAAAAACGTCACAAATTTATATCGAATTTTTAGGGAATGTAAATAAATGCTCGTCTTTTACGATCGAATATTCCTGCCTGGAAATTCTCAAACATTGAAATTCGTTTTTCTCAGAATCAGCTTTCATGGTCTTCCATTGAAATTGAACCATTTCATTTTTATTATGAAATAAGGGAGTCTTCAAATTTTCGAAAACTTATGATCTGTTTTCTATTAAAACACGTGTTACGGAAATAAATGTGTTATCTCAATCGTGAATTTCTGCAAGGAAAAGAAAAAGTGTCAAAACTTTTGGAGTTGATAAAATAAGACATTAACATATTTATTGCAGAGAGCATAACTAATTTAAGAATATTAATCCCGAGAAACTGAAGAAGATAAATAAACTTGATGATATAAAAAATTTTATAAAAATATAAAGATCGTAAAAGAGTCTACACGTTTCAAGCTCTCAAAAATAGGCACCCATTCTCAAGATCCGCTGGTCGCGAATGAGAAAAAGAAAAGTAATTTTGAGACATAAAACAGAAAGATGCGAATGAGAAATGAAAAATTATAGGCGAAAAACAAAAAAACAGCGGTAACCTCGATTTAATAAGAAAATAAAAAGTAAATAAAGGTGAGGAAAAAAAAGTTAGAAACGTTTTGTTTTTCACCGTTATTTTCCTTCACATTTTCTGTTTCAAAATCACTTTTGTTTTCCTCATTCACATCTGGAGAGTCTAGAGCAGGGATGGGGAAACTACGGCCCGCGGGCCGACTGTGGCCCGCCGGAGGATTTTATCCGGCCCGCGGATAGAATTTTTATTTGCCGACCAGCGGCAAATATAAACAATATACATCCATTTTATTGTCGACTATGTTTAAAATTATTTCTGTTTTTCCTTTTTTAACAAAGTACTGATGACATTTTTACTTTCTCTATTTTTGTTCTACAAAACATAAATTGATGGATATAGTTAGCACAGACAGCTTCGATTGGTAAAATGTTGAAAGCAGAAGTTCTTTATAGAATAGCCGTAGATTGGCTCCTACTAGCGTTTGTCTTTCTCGAGGAGCTGACTTATGGAATCTAATATTGGTAAATTGTACTTCACATTTGGCAGACTGCGCATTTTAAGCTCCAAAGAGCGGACAATCTAACAATCATCTGAAGCAGTTGTTTCTAAATATGCCTAAGCTTGACAAATCATTACCAAAAGCTAGTTTACAAAATTTAAAATTTCACGCCCAGAAAATCAGTGCTATGTTAGCTTAATCTTATATACGTGAACAAGAGTTTTCAATTATGAACCTTAGAAAAAATTATTTCAGAAGTAGACTAANGTAAGTAAGTAATCCCGAGAATATTAATTAAGATAAATAAACTTGATGATAAATAAACTTGATATTGACTAATTAAGATAAATTAACTTGATGATATAAAAAACTTCATAAAAATATGACGATAGTAAAAGAAGTCAACACGTTTCAAGCTCAAAAAAATAGGCACCCGCTCTCAAGATTCGCTGATAGTGAATGAGAAAAACGAAAGTGAGTTTGAGACATAAAACAGAAAGTTGCGAAATGAAAAATTATAGGCGAAAAACAAGAAAAACCGCGGTAACCTCGATTTAAATAGAAAATAAAAAGTAAATAAAGGTGAGGAAAAAAAACTAGAAACGTTTTGTTTTTCACCGTTATTTTCCTTCACATTTTCTGTTTCAAAATCACTTTTGTTTTCCTCATTCACGTCTGGAGAGTCTAGAGAATGGGTGCTTATATTAGAGCGCTCGAAACGTGTCGATTTTTATAACCATCTTCATATTTGTAAAGCAATCGAAGTTTTTACACCATGCAGTGCTTAGTTGTAAATCTTGGTAACAATTTCAAGATAGATTGCGGTTGTAACCTTATTTAAACCCACGTAGAATGCTTTTTGGTAGGCGGATATGGATGAAACTTGGTATATATGTACACCGAAGAGCCATTACGTTATGACCACCCTCCATCTATAACAATGGGCTCGCCCAGGTTTTCATTTTTTCTCTCCCACGAACAATGTTTTCATGGGGTATAATCGGGTCGAATCGTCGAGGAACATTCCACTGACTTTCAAGTCATGTCTTGGCCCCCAAATTCACCTGACCTTAATCCAATAGAGCATTTGTGGTCCTACTTGGAAAACCAAATTCGTGCTGCCACGCTACCCCCTCGCAATGTGAGGGAATTGCAAGACCAGTTGGTGAGCGCTTGGTACCAGATACCTCAGACTACATATCAGCACCTTGTGGAATCAATGCCACGGCGGGTGCTAGCAGTTTTGAGGGCTAAAGGTGGTCCTCTACATGCTATTAGCAGCGTGGTCATAATGTAATGTCTCTTCGGTGTATATTATAAGGAAGCAGAGGAAAAAGAAATAAGAGAAAAATCGGTTTCGACCACCAGGTGGGTCACATTGTACATTTAACAATGTGCACTTCATTTTCGTCCAACACACGCTATAGAGAAAGGCGAAAGATTTTTTTAAATTATTGCAGCTACCAGAAGTCCTAAACTCAATTTCGCACACTTCAGGATAAGGCCTCTATGATTATAGTACAAATCAAATCTGAAAATCTTCAAACCTGTGGCCCAAGGATGGCAGGGAAGGGGAAGCTAAGCATTGCTATCTAGACAAGTGAAGTATGCTTCTGATGTATTTTTTTAAAATTAGTCTTAATAATTTTCTTTTTAATGCTTGCAGTTCTAAAGTAATATCTACTATAATTCTTTTTTTTTTCTTCTTAAAAGTTTATTGTGCATATTCTGAAAATGATTAAAGTAAGCTGAATTATAGTTTTAAAAACATCAAGAGGAATGGTTATCGGACATTCTTGAATGGAGAGATTACTTAATTGAAATGTTCAAAGAGTAAAACATAAATGAAATGTTTTATAAATGGATACATAATTTAGTCAACATGATGTTATTGGAAGAAATATTTCAATTTTTAATTTTGCAATTTCATTTTTATAAGATATTTTACTTAAATATTTCTATAAAAATGAGCGAATTATTAAATAAGTTACTCATTATTGATTGGATATCTATATATATATTTCTCTTACACGGCGACAAAAAAAGCCTCATTACAACTCCCCGAATGGCAACGCTAGAAAATCGACCAATGATTGCCGCTAAAAATGTCACATGCCAAATCTAGCTGAGGTGGCTCAACATATAGCGCTTTTAAAAACGGAAACTGAAATAACCAGAGAGCATCAGCTGCGGCAATCTCATACTATTAAGCTAGGCAGAAGTGAGTAGTCTTTGTCGATAGATCTCTATTTTAGTATTTTGTCGAAAGCGCTTTTTTTCACGAATTTATATATTACGAATTTATTTGACGATTTTTGATTTATATCACGAATTTATTTGTTTTATTATTGTTATTAGTTATTAATTGAAGAATGAGTCTTTATTTGAATTCAAATTTATTTTAATAGCTTATGGATATTTTATGGATTTGAATGATTGTTTTGAATTCTTAGAATTTTGTGCATTTGCAATGTACCTAAGTTAGTAGCGAGCGAAGCAAACCATATAAGATTGCGTAGCAATTTTCGGGGGTTGGTGAGCGTTAGCGAGCAGGGGGCGCAGCCCACTAGTATATGTAATTACAGGTTCAAAAAATCATCAAAAATAATCCTTACTATCGGAAACCTCTTAGACGTGCGAAACCATTTTTACAAATTTGTTATTTTGACCTGTAACTTTTTGTGTCTTTCTCAACAGCGAATATTTCATTCTGGTAAATTATCAAATATTCGCCATTTTGTTAAGCGTTCTTTCATTTCCTCTCAAAAATAAAGTATATCTAAAATTAAAGATAAAATATCGTTTTCATTGAAATAACACCACGTATTCTTTTAATGTTTCATAAATGTACAGTGCTCCAAAAAATAAATAAATAAAAAATGGACCACCGTGAATAACTTTTGATCTAATGATCGGATCTTCACGATCTAGGACTCCATCTTACTGGTTCGAGAGGGTGAACTCAAATATGCTAATTCAACTAACTCAAATGCTAACTCAAATATGCTATGCTAGTGCAGACGATATTTCAAGTTACGAAATCAGGCGCAGAAGCGTAATTTCTCTGAATAAGCATGCCTTTTCAAAGGGGGTAGCCACAATCTGGGAAATAAGGTCCAAAGTTTGGACTCTCTAACGTTTATTTTATACTTATTAATTTATTTCTTCCTATTTAGAAAACTTTTTAAGCAAATTGAAAAAATCTTTGCACGCAATTATAAAATTCGTCTATACAATGGTAAATCCATACAAAAAATAAACTTTAGTAAATATTTACTATTTTTTTTATTTAGCAGTAGCCGAAAAATTTTTGAACTAAGGCATACAATTTTTAAAATAATTTTAAAGTATCTAATTTTACAAAAAAAAATTTCAAAATTTAAGCGAAATCGGCTGAATAGTTTCTAAGAAATCAAATTTTAAAAAAGTCGTATATTTAAAATTTGATTTCTCAAGAACTATTCAAACGATTTTGCTCAAATTTTGTATTTTGCCGTGTAAAATGAGATGCTTTAAAATTATGCAAAAATTTTTATACCTTACAATTCTAAGGTTCTATCATTAAATGTAACAATAAAAAATATTTTTCGTCATTATAAGCATATTTGAGTTTACTCCCTCGAACCATTAAGATGGAGTCCTAGAGCGCGAATATCCGATCATAAGTTTAAAAGTTATTCAGGGTGGACCGTTCTTTATTTTGTGCATTTGAAGGTATGGCCACAAAAGTGATACATTTGTGGCGTAACTACCACTAAGAATACTAAACATCCATTCACTGGTATATAAGACATGCTAACTTGCTTCAATCACGTCCGGGTCACCAATGTGGGGTTGATAGATGAAGGTCGGCATGGTCGATAACTCTGCCCCCCACACATTAACTATTGTTTGTTATGGCTAGTTCAAATATTAGTCAGTATAACTAGAATTAAGGAATTGTCTTTATATATAATTGCTCAGCAATTATTAAAACTCATTGAAGGATCACTTGACGACAATCGGTACGAAAAATTAGTCGAGTTTGAACCTGATTATCACCTAGGCCCAATAGGCATGGGCCTGGGGCCCACACTTTCTGGGGAGCCTCAAAAATTAGTAAAAAGTCCACAATATTACTTTTAAAAAAAAATGCTGAAAGAAACTGTCTTTCTCAAAAAAAGTATTTTTTTATTTCAAATTTTCTTTATATTGTGATAAACCAAACTCGTGTAACCATTGCACTAATAAAATTCGAATGTACAGATGAATTTTAATGGGTGCAATTTTTACTCCAACTTCTTAAGCAAATGCCTATTCGCAAAGTCTCTTATAAATGATTAGTGTCAACAAGAACTAAAAGCTTATTCTTAACAAATATGTAAAGCTGTAGGTGGGGAAGGCTACAATCTTTAATTCAGCTAATCAGTGACTTTCAGCAAAAATCACTGATTTCACTTGCTTGTGGCCACCAAACTATTTTTATTTTCACACAACATTTTGCTTTAATATTTAGATGTGTAAACTTTTATCTTAGAAATTGTTTGCTTTCAAAATTTTTTCGAATGTTTCTCTTGCATCATGCAGTTCAATAGGTTCTTTTTATTGTTAGGACTATTCTTCTGAAATTTAATTTCAATATATTTTGTTAGGGGCCCGGAAAATTTTGTGGGCCTTGGGCATGAATTTGTCTTGATCGACCTTGTTTCTTTACTAAAGTAACATTGAAAGTAATCACAACAAACTACTGTTTTTCTGTGTCGCACCACTCACTAAAAGAACATTTTTTTTAAAGTACCACGCGTTACACTACAAACTATGAAGAAAAATAAAGCAGCGATTACAGTAATTTTGCTACTTTTAACGTTCTTCGTTTTATATGAGTAAAATGGCGCAAATTTAGGCTTAGCTATGAAGTAAACTTTCGTAAAAATAGAAATAACTGCTTTTTGATCCAAAGAGACCCGATATTTCGTTGTAACGATTCATGCGTGAAGTATTTTTTCTCTTCTTCTGCCTTCAAGCGTTATTCTTTTTAATTTCTGGCTTTGAATGAGAAGATCCTCCAATGCAGAATGTTATAACAAAAGACGGGGGAAAAAAAAACAAAGAAATTTTTCTTCCTGTTGCCACCTGGTATAAAAATTAACCAGTCGTGTGACTTTTATTTTTCTTTCTTATTACATTCTTCTTTATAGATATTTTTTTTTCCTCTTCCATTTATAGAAAAGTCGTCTGCGTGTTCGCTGTTGTTACTCTTATCTCATTGAATGTTATTGCTATTTCACTTCAAATCGTTACAAGTATTCCTTTTTTAAGTTCTTTCACACAATCCACAAATTAATATTTAATTATGAGTGGTAATCATTCGCATTTTAAATAGTGATCAGTGCTCAAAATAAAAAAAAAAACGGATCACTCTTAATAACTTTTGATCTAATGATCAGATCCTCACGTTCTAGGACTCAACCTTAATGGTCTGAGAGGGTGACCTAAAATAGGATAAATTAATGAGTGCAGACGATATTTTAGGTTATGAAATCGCACACAAAAACGTACAATCCCTGGTCCAATTATTGGACGCACTTTTATGTAAAACCTTAATTATCAGGAGATCTTGTCTTCTGCGGGTTAATTCCATCATAAAGTCCTCCACGAAGGCAAATTTCTCCCAATACTCGATCTATGAGTTCCCTTGTCTTCTGGGTTAGGTTCAAAATTTCAAGGCTACGGGAATTGAACGTGAGTGGACGTCCATCCAAAACTTGAGTCGACTCTTCAACGACAGTTATAAAAACAGTCTTCAAATATGGTAACATCTTTTAATTTCTTCTGTTTTTCATGACCACATTGGCGACATTTTAACGTTGTAATGTCAAATCATTAAGATCTTGCCACACTGCATCATAAAGGATTAGTAAGTTAGTCTAATGTTTCAATGACGTGTTAAATTTTGACGTTCACAGCTCTAGCTTAGCCTAATGTCGCGTAACATAACGTAGTTTTTATCGTTTTGCTTTTTTTTTTTTCTTCCTCATATCTTTCTTGTCTGTCTGATTTTTGAATAAAAATTTCACAAATAGTGACTGAATAGAGCTGTAGCTTTCACAGATAAATATAAACAATGAAATGGAATATTTCTGAAAATGGAAACTATTCACTTGGAAACTATTCTTAATATTTCATAAGGAAAGAAGAGAGAATTAAAAGGAAAATTCACTTCCTCAATTACTCAGTTGTCAATTGTGTTCGACGATTGATTGGAATTTTAAAATAACTGTCATTATTTCGAACAAGGGGATTATGTAAAAACATGTTCTTCCCTAATCTTGCAAACCATTCCAAACTTCTATTTTTTCCTCGATAATTTATCGTTTGCAACTTCTCTTATGTTATGCCTCATTTTCTTGTACCGCATCTCTATCTCTATAGTAGAGCGTTGTTTTTCTCAAAAGAAATAAATAGACAAACAAAATTAATATAAATAAAAACATATTAAGTAAAATGAAAGGATTAAAAAATAAAGAAAAAAAGAAACCTAATTATATTCTTCCACTACTATATTGAGAATAACACATAAATTCGAGTTTTGTGATGCCATTGCATACGTTTCGAAAATAACGACGTTTGGATCCATATTTAGGTCGTTACCTGATGATCATTCTCAATGTACTTATTTTGCAATCCTGGTCAATAAAGTATGAATATTAGGGGTTCGCGAGAAAAAAAACAAAAACGGTGTCATAATTTGTCAGAATACAAGAAGGGAAGGCGGTATTAAAAACCTAACCAGTTTCATTGCCTGATGAAACTTTCGAAAATGTGTATAGTAAAGGGTTCATTGATTTAAATCAGCTTAATTTAAATCATGATTTAAAGTATGACGTAAATAAAGTAATTATTGAAAAAATCATTGATCAAAATTGATTCAAAAAAATCAAAGGACTTTGTTTAAAAAAGAAAATCTTTCGATTATTCAATTATAATTTCTGAAACATTTTAACGCAAGATTGTTTATGAACTTGCAAAGTTTTATAATTTATTGTCGTGTTAATTCCTGTGTTAATACATTTCAATAACCAAAATTACATTAATATGCAGTGGTGTATATATATATATGTGTATATATATATACACACACACACAGCAAAGAGAACAACTAATTAGGATAACA
>NC_092208.1:200488-246338 GCF_043381705.1 Parasteatoda tepidariorum
CAATTAAGAACAATAAATTAACACTAAGCATATTATGTATGTTTTTTTCTTTCTTTCCATTCAAGGATTTCAACACACTCTTCTCTCATTGCTTTAACAATCTGTAACTGTATTTAAAGTTTAGAATATTTGTGCAAGATGATTGTTTGTTTTCACCCACCTAAGATATAATCCAACTACTCGGTCAAACATTTGGTGGAACAACGTTTCTTAAATTAGTATATCGATATATCAAACAAACTGATGGAATCAATCGATATAAAAACAAAAAAATCAAACGATATAAACACTTAAGAACAATAAATTAACACTAAGCATATTATGTATGTTTTTTTCTTTCTTTCCATTCAAGGATTTCAACACACTCTTCTCTCATTGCTTTAACAATCTGTAACTGTATTTAAAGTTTAGAATATTTGTGCAAGATTGTTTGTTTTCACCCACCTAAGATATAATCCAACTACTCGGTCAAACATTTGGTGGAACAACGTTTCTTAAATTAGTATATCGATATATCAAACAAACTGATGGAATCAATCGATATAAAAACAAAAAAATCAAACGATATAAACACTTAAGAACAATAAATTAACACTAAGCATATTATGTATGTTTTTTTCTTTCTTTCCATTCAAGGATTTCAACACACTCTTCTCTCATTGCTTTAACAATCTGTAACTGTATTTAAAGTTTAGAATATTTGTGCAAGATTGTTTGTTTTCACCCACCTAAGATATAATCCAACTACTCGGTCAAACATTTGGTGGAACAACGTTTCTTAAATTAAACATATCGATATATCAAACAAACTGATGGAATCAATCGATATAAAAACAAAAAATCAAACGATATAAACAATTAAGAACAATAAATTAACACTAAGCATATTATGTATGTTTTTTCTTTCATCCATTCAAGAATTTCAACACACTCTTCTCTCATTGCTTTAACAATCTGTAACTGTAACTAAAGTTTAGAATATTTGTGCAAGATGATTGCTTGTTTTCACCCACTTAAGATATAATCCAACTACTCGGTCAAACATTTGGTGGAACAACGTTTCTTAAATTAGTATATCGATATATCAAACAAACTGATGGAATCAATCGATATAAAAACAAAAAAATCAAACGATATAAACAATTAAGAGCAATAAATTAACACTAAGCATATTATGTATGTTTTTTTCTTTCTTTCCATTCAAGGATTTCAACACTCTCTTCTCTCATTGCTTTAACAATGTGTAACTGTATTTAAAGTTTAGAATATTTGTGCAAGATGATTGTTTGTTTTCACCCACCTAAGATATAATCCAACTACTCGTTCAAACATTTTTGGAACAACGCTTCTTAAGTTAGCATATCGATACCTACAAACAAACTGATGGAATCAATCGATATAAATACAAAGAATCAAACGATATAAACAATTAAGAACAATAAATTAACACTAAGCATATTATGTATGTTTTTTTCTTTCATCCATTCAAGAATTTCAACACACTCTTCTCTCATTGCTTTAACAATCTGTAACTGTATTTAAAGTTTAGAATATTTGTGCAAGATGATTGTTTGTTTTCACCCACCTAAGATATAATCCAACTACTCGGTCAAAAATTTGGTGGAACAACGTTTCTTAAATTAGTATATCGATATATCAAACAAACTGATGGAATCAATCGATATAAAAACAAAGAATCAAACGATATAAACAATTAGGAACAATAAATTAACACTAAGCATATTATATATGTTTTTTTCTTTCTTTCCATTCAAGGATTTCAACACACTCTTCTCTTATTGCTTTAACAATCTGTAACTGTATTTAAAGTTTAGAATATTTGTGCAAGATGATTGTTTGTTTTCACCCACCTAAGATATAATCCAACTACTCGGTCAAACATTTGGTGGAACAACGTTTCTTAAATTAATATATCGATATATCAAACAAACTGATGGAGTCAATCGATATAAATACAGAGAATCAAACGATATAAACAATTAAGAACAATAAATTAACACTAAGCATATTACGAGACGCGCTATAACATTCCATTTGCACTTGTTTACGTTCGTGTATCAGTGGGTTAACACTAATACGTTCAAAATAAATACAAATGGGAAGTATCATGAAAAATCTCCGGAATGAAAACCCATTACACGTATGTTTAAGTATAAAAGTATTGCATACAAACTCGTGCAAAACATGCAATTATTAAAAACACTACAGTGCGCCTAATCATTTGATCTATTTATTATAATATACTAATAAAATGCCTGATATAATAACTATTCTATATTAATATAATATATTGTCTAATGTATCCAATGGTCGAATATATATGATATATCGTCTCATTCAACCCATTGATAAAGTAACGTAAACAAGTATATTGAAGATTATCAACTAATAATAATAGGAAATATCAATGAAAACAGTATATTTATTCTAAGATAACGTAACGTACAGTATTCCAAAACGAAAGTTTTTTATTTTTCATAAACAAAAATAAACATCGTTCAAAATTCAGTTATTCTGCAGTTTGCTTATACGCAACAAAGTGCAAACCGGTTTCAGTCGCGTAAAAAAGAATAAAGCTGTATAGAGTATCACGTGATAATTAAACTTTTGCATAGAATATTATAGTGCGTCTAAAAATATGGCCAGGGACTGTAATAAATTGACATAATTACATTGAATAATGGATTAACTTAAGAACAATAATGAACGGTATAAGCAATAAATTTTTAATTTATCTAAAGAATAAATGCAAATCAACGAAGTACGGCAAACTGTTCGGTTAATGTTGCTTCAGTTAATCTGCAAATTATTATGAGTAACGCAACTGTTCTTTTGAAATACATCTTTATTTTAGGTTCTGGATTATTGTACTCTAATATCTCATTCACACCAGCCGCGATGGCTCATGGGATAGAGCCTTCCAATGTAGTGAACCGAGTTCGAAACCCAGCGATGACGTATCATTATCATAATGACTGTGCTGTCTCTTCGTTTAATAATGTTTAAAAATGGTCGTATATTGTTTTAGCGATACACTTTGCTTTCATCATTTTTCGAAACGATGTATTGTCAGCAAGCACAGAGCTCAAGTTGAGATCTTGAGTGCTCTAGTGAGTCGGATAGTGTTCAAAATGGATAGCGTTAACCATGGGAGGTTTTTGTGGTTTTTATCCCCACGCAATGCAAATGCGGATCAGTTCCGTCAAAAGTCTGGACTTGGTTCAAAATGACTAAACTACGGAGTTAAGCATTAGCAGTTGCAAATCAGAAATTGGGTCGGCTGTTCAACACACGGCTATAATACTTGAGTTTTACAATTTAAAACCGACGTAAAAATTTAAGACTAAATATTTTTTTTTATTAGTTTCATCATAATTTGTCGTGTATTATTAATTTGCCAACGTTATCAAAAGGAAGCTGGTTATTCTATTCCTGGTTTTGTGTTTCCCTTTGAATAGAAAAACATTCTGAGATTCTGAGATTTTAAAAATAATTAAATTTGTTCTTTTTTTCATATTTTGATTCCCGGTGTCAGGCCGAACTCATTGCTAGGTCTCCTCCCTTGCAGAGAAGGCCGCTCAAGGTTTTTCCTATATCCTTGGGGGGGATGAAGAATTTGAATGGAAGGCAAACGATTCTATTTCTTTACGTTCAAACCGCAAAAGAGGGAGAGCAGGTTTCATTCTGAATGTCGAATAGTAACTTGATCATTAAGCAGACGATAAAATGTTCCCCACGTTTCTGAGGGTCTGTAATGGAATTAAAAAGAGATTTTTTATAGCCAATTTGTTTATGAAAAAAAATTCTTTTTACCACCCGTTAATGTATTTTTATATGTTAAATTATTTGCATTATCTGAGCTCAAAAAAAAAAAAAAATTGAGAATTATTTGTTATTTTTAATAAATTTAATCTCGGCCTAAAATCTCGCCAAATTGGCGATTTAAAAAAAAAAATCTTTACCTTTATAATAAATGCTATTTGTTCTTCTTAAAGTCTGCATAATTCTTTAAGACAAGATGATATTTATAGTTTAAAATAATAGCTTTGCTCAAAGGTCAGGCATTAAACTGTGGCTTTTTTTTTCTAGGCGGAAGGGCTTCAGCAAACACCGTTAAACAACATGTGATGTTTTTTTCTCAATGGGATACCTACAAGTGACGTTGTGTGGGCATCTCGATCCTGATTGGAGGTTGAACAGAGACATTTGTTTACGTTAGAAGCTGTTCTTTCCATTTTAATTCAAGAATGCCAAGCCCGTCGTTAATCCATTTTCTTAAGTGACACATTCTAAATTCTTTCACAAAGATTCTTTCTCAAAGATTTCAATTTTTTTTTACTCTACATTTACACAAAGACTTAACACAAAGACAGGCCCGAAGTCATGTGGAACACAAACGAACTAATTATGTACCGAAGTTGCCAGGTACACAAAACAAAAATATTCACGGTCGAAACCTCATAACTGGAATGAAAATTAACCTTCATGAACTTGCTTCTTTGAGTGTGGCTGTTCTTTTAATAATCTGTCATTCTGGTAATATGGCATTTTAATTATTAACAATAAAACCTTCAGATTCTAAACTTTTACTATAATGATCTTTCCAATGATTTAAATCGGAAATTTGCTATTGATCAAACGCTGTGTCAAGATTTTCTTGGCACTAAAAATTTTAAAAATTAAAAAAAAAAAAGGTTATTGCGGAGTTTTAATTTATATAAAATTTAAACATAATAAATTTCATAAGAAACCTTACACTCATAAAATCCAATCTAAGTAAATAAATAAAACAAAAAATCTTTTCTTTTGTTATACAGTATACTCTCAATATCTCAAAGTTAAAGGGACACTAAAAGATTTTCATGATAGGGGAGTTTTCGAAATAACAAGTTTAGAACTAAATATGTTCCAAAAAGTTCGAAAATATGTACTAAACTATTACTCCAAAAAGTAGAGTCATGAAACATAAAAATAACTACTATTAAATACATTTGTAATGAGAGTTGACCATCAGTCTAAATACAAAAATGACAATTCTATTTTTAAAAGGACAAAAATGATGGCGCATCAAATAGAAAAAAATTGGTTTGCAATAAACTTATAGTGCGTTTTTTCCCAAAAAATTTATTTTATATTTCGAAAAAAAATCGATATAACAAGATTTTAAGAAAAAACTGTTTGGCATAGAAATTCAAATTAACATTAGGTAGATATAAAGTGTCAAGGGGAGAAATACTTTTTTGTCATAAAAATGTTTTCGAGATATTACTATTATTATTTTTTTTAAAATGGTGATTACAACTTTCAAGCAGCACATCAAACTATAGATGCCTCCATTTTAAAGATATATGTAGCTTAAATTGGAATCATTCTTTTAATGCACTTTAAATAGTGTGAAGTAATGTCTATATCCGAACTTAATGTTGAAAAATTTCAAAAATTGCGTTAATGAATGCTTTTTTCAAGTTGTGTTTCCCAAACTTATGACTTTTGTGTACCCTTTCTAAATTTTTTGTAACGCTGTGTACCACTCATAAAAAATGCATGCATTTTTTACTATAAAAAAAGTGCACTAGAGTTAAAAATCACAACTGGCTGTTGATACCATTAATTATTAACTGCTTACTCAGTAAAAAAATAGCCAATAAAAAAATACGTAATCATAAATTTTCATGGCTAGCTTTAGTTTTAAATAAAATTTTCGTTCGTTCCAAGATATTTCGCATAAGAACGCGTACCCCCGCTGAACTGTTCCCCTGGGGGTACGCGTACCACACTTTGGGAAACACTGGAGTAAGGTATATATGCGAGTGTTTCATAATTCTATGAGATCCATTTGAAACTGTTGTCCTATAAAATAAAGCTACTCAAACTTTTCGGAAATACTCATGCATGTTTAGAAATATATATTTTTTAACTTATAATCTCTCTATTGGAAAACAAGTTTTTATAATTTTTAGAGGCGAAACTGTTTCTATATTTAATAAGTGTGTGCCAAATTTTTCGAAAATACCAATGTATGTTTAAAACAAATTTTTAGACATTTTTTTTAAACAAATATTAATTCTTTCAAATTGTGTGCCAAAAAAATTGTGTGCCAAATTTATCGAATTCATTTTAGTCTTGTATGGGAGAAAAAAATTGTAATTATTTAATAAAGAATAATTAAAATAGAGTTTTTCTTTGTTCAACTAAGTAGGAATTGAATCTAAATTAATTTTTTTTTATATATATTACTTGTTTCATCTTATTTTATGACATGGTGTAGAACATATTGTTAAAATTCCTCGCCAAATAAAGCAAATACGCGGAATATTTTTTTTATTTTATTATCATAATGTTGGACAATTCTTTTTTCGGTTTTGTTAGATTGTCACTAGGTACCGTTTTCTCAGCTTATTTCCCGAAGGCAACATTTCTCGGAGAAAATAAAATGAATTTAATATTCTGAAGCCCTAAAGAGCTCATAACGTTCCTTATTTCAAAAATAGAAAGTTCAGCGATGAATTCTGATGAATAAATATACTCTTTCTTGACCCACTGATATTCTAAAAATATAAATAGCATATTTAAATGTCTCTAAAAATACGCGATAGGTAATGTTGGACGAGGCGAGGAAGAAAGAAAAAAAATGGCGAATCACGTGTTTGAATGCAAAGGTTGAATGGACTGTACAAAACTTGTAAAACAACCTCTTTTATCTCTCATTCATCGCATTGAATGGAATTTTATTGGCAGTTTTCTACTCGGTTTTAAATTTATAATTAAATACCTGTTCATCACTCTTGGGGCACTTTAGGATTCTATAACATATCATAGTGTTCGAACTAGAATACGTCACAGGTGGCCAGCATCCAAGGTTTCGTGGCCAAAATTAGTATTTCGATAAAATTTGTTTCGAAATTTGAGGGAGTTTTATGTGCAGGTAAATTGAATTCATAGTTGAAATTTTGAAATACACTAAAAATACTCAAAAGAAAAACAAAATGGCGGCTGAAATAGGGCGAGCAAAAATAAAAAAATTATAATAAAGTACGTTTAAATAATTCAATATAGCAATGAAAATATAATAATTTTCGTCATTTTATATTAAAAATGAAAAGCAAATTATATTTCCGAAGTAATATTACAAAATAACGCGAAAACATGAAAAAAACAAACATAATTTTTGTTTTTTGGTATATTGAGTCCACCTTTGCAATACGGGCAAAATGAGGCAGGTTTTTTCGAAAGAAGAAACATCAAAGAAGACAATAAAAAAAGTTTAGCTCATGATCTCGTGGAACTTTTTGGATCAAAGTTTCGAAAGTCATTCAAACATGGTAAAATGTCAAATGATAAGATATAAACTATAAGTGTGTCAAAAGTATTAACTAATCCAACACATTGAAAAATTGTACTATCATTTCAGACTCATTACTCTGATAAAAATGTAAACAGTAAGGTGAAATTCCTATATATATTTCTGAAATGAAAATTTAAAAGTTACACTAAAAAAAAAATTTTTTTAAGCATATTTTTCATGACATTGTACTCTCGTCGATCCAAAAAGAAAATTATAANTAATAATATAGTACGTTTAAATAATTCAATCTAGCAATGAAAATATAATAATTTTCGTCATTTTATATTAAAAATGAAAAGCAAATTATATTTCCGAAGTAATATTACAAAATAACGCGAAAACATTAAAAAAACAAACATAATTTTTGTTTTTTGGTATATTGAGTCCACCTTTGCAATACGGGCAAAATGGGGCAGGTTTTTTCGAAAGAAGAAACATCAAAGAAGACAACAACAAAAAGTTTAGCTAATTATCTCGTGGAACTTTTTGGATCAAAGTTTCGAAAGTCATTCAAACATTGTAAAATGTCAAATGATAGGATATAAACTATAAGTTTGTCAAGAGTATTAACTCATCCAACACAATGAAAAATTGTACCATCATTTCAGACTCATTACTCTTATAAAAATGTAACAGTAAGGTGAAATTCCTATATATATTTCTGAAATAAAAATTTAAAAGTAACATTTAAAAAAAAAAAATTAACATATGTTTCATGACATTGTACTTTCGTCGGTCCATAAAGTAAATTATAATGTTTGGAATGATTATGAATACTTAATTTGGAATATATTAAAACTGCCTACACATATTTTAGTTGAAAATTTAATTTTTGACTTTTGACCAAAGATCATGGTCTTCTGGCCCACAGTGACATGACATATTAATATATTCAATAATTTAAACACATTTTAACTACCCTCAAAACTCAATAAACATAACATAAAGCATTTTTAAACATGTAGAATTTTAAAAAAAAATGTATTCTTCAAATTCAGTTGCATTCTTCAAATAATAAAACAAGTCATATAAAAATAAGTATATGAAGTCAATTCCTGCAAAGAAATATTTTATTTTAGTTACTTTTTATTCAATAATTGTAATTTTTTTTCATGCATTCAATATTAATTAATTCATTAAATTTAATGAATGAATTAATATTAGAAAAAAACTGCATTAACATCTACTACAAGTTTTTAAAAAAAATGTTATTTGAACTTGAATGAATAAATAAAAAGTATTTTATAAACGACTGAAAATTAGAACATGTATAGGGAACTAATAACAGGAATTAAATAATTTTCAAAACCACGGAAGCTAATTAAAATAATTAAATTTTAAAAAAAAACATAAATGTATAACAAATCAAGAAAAAAATTCAAATGATGCGAAATATTTCGTCAAAATTAACAGTTATTAAAAAAAACTTTTCAATGTGCATCAGTCATAACCAGTTTAAAAGATGCTGTATTACAATACTGTGTCATTCTCAACTCTTTCAATTATCTAATATATATAATTCTCTTACGTGGCTCCCAAATTTTGGCTGTATTTCTTTTCCGCCAGTGGCAACGTCTGCTTTGTTTTGTTTACGCTACTATATATCTTACACCAATGACCAATGACGACCCATGATTGCCGCTAAAAATTTCACATGCCAAATCTAGCTGAGGTGGCTCAGCATATAGCGCTTTTAAAAACGGAAACTGAAATAACCAGAGAGCATCAGCTGCGGCAATCTCATAATGTGAAGCTAGGCAGAAGTGAGTAGTCTTCGTCGATAGATCTCTATTTTAGTATTTTGTCGAATTCGCTTTTTTTCACGAATTTATATATTACGAATTTATTTGACGGTTTTTGATTTATAACACGAATTATACTATAGCACATTTCTAATAGGTTTAACGAATTACATGACATTTATTTGAATTCAAATTTATTTTAATGACTTAGTATTTACTAAAAAGATGTAATTTTTTTTTAAAAAAAAAGTTGTTATATGGATTTGAATGATTGTTTTGAATTCTTAGAATTTTGTGCATTTGCAATGTACCTAAGTTAGTAGCGAGCGAAGAGAGCTTGGTTTGTGAAGCAAACCATATAAGATGGAACCAAATAAGGTTACATGAACAAATTTGAAGAAAAAAAATTGGAATAACAAACTGGCTCATGTTTACTTAATCTCTCATTATTCTCTTATACTTAATCTATAAGTCAATTTCTTGTTCAAAACTATTTTGAACATAGGTGTAAATTTAAGTTCGCCAGCTAAGCTCGTCTCGTAAAGTAGTGAAGCAAAAGTAGTTTGTAAAAGTATAACTATATTTGAAAAAAAGGCAAGGATAGCCTGGTCGGTAGGGCGCTGGGCCCATGTCCGAGAGTTCATGGGTTCGAACCCCGCCGGCCGAAGACTCCCCGTGTAGTAAAGTGACTGATGCACGTTAAATCTGTCGAGTCGCAAAAGTCCTCCATGTTCCCATAACAAATCAAAACCTCTGGGGGTACTGGATTGGAGATCGATCGTTCTCTGATTTCAGGTCAAAATTATGATCTGTGGATGAATGAATGGGTCCGCCCTATAAACGAGTGCGACGTATGGTGTGGCAGAAGTCGAATTCTTGGCCATAGATGGCGCCACTGGAAAACGAGAACAATCGCATCCGCCTAAGCAGGCAAACGTCAACAGCAACAACAAAATTAGTAGGTAACTACATTTGCAACAAATTAGTTCTAGTTCACTACATTTGTAACAAAGTAGTTGTTGTAAACTACAAAAATAAAGTAGCTTTTCCGTTGTGCGATCGGAATATAATCGATATCGTTACTTAAATGAGTGGGATTTTAAAGTGTCATCTATAACTTTTCACTGAAATATTTTTACAATAGTTGAACGCACACAAAAAAGTAGTTTACTAGTGTAAAATTACATATATTTTTCAACTTTCATGTTATGACGACGAGAAATACAGAGATCTGCTACTTGCTTAAGAGTTCATAGAGGAAGTTTACCGAAAAGCTGATCATCAATTTTATTTTTTCAGTTATTTATGTAATAAAAGAGTTCGCTTTTGAAAGAAAAAAAAGCGTTTCTTTAAGGATTATACGATTTTAAATTGTAAAAGTAAAAAGAAAAAGAGTTTTTTTTAAAAAAAGTATATATAATAACTTTTGTTTTAACAATTTTAAAATAGAATGGGAAAAGTAGTGAGTTATCGAACGAAACTAGATTTTTAGTTTTTTCAGAACACTTAACCATGCAATGGTTAAGCACCAAATTTTGTATGTTGAAACAAAAATTAAAATTCTGCTTTAAAAAAAAATTCGAAAAAGTAGTAATCTTGAAGTAAGAACGTTAACACTTATTAAAAAAAAAGAATAAAAAGTAAAGTTACAGGACTTTCCATTACACAATATAATTTTACTGATAAATGAAAGTTCAAGTGTTCCTTACGTGATTTGTTTGCAAACGATAATTTTTTATTTTTCACATGTTCACTCAATTCATTGTTTACTTCTCATTATGGAATTCTTACGTCAATTCTGCAGAAAATAATGAAGAAAGAAAAGAACTTTTTGTTAATTATTATTTAAATTCTAAAGGTGAAACGGCAATTCTATTAAAGGTCAGGTTTTCAATATGCGAAATGTCACTAATGAATGCTTTTTATACTTGAGACTGTTTTAAATTTCAAAAAGAATGCTCGTCGCATTGTTTTACATCTGGGAATGCATTCTTCATTGAAAACCTTATTTACAAGGATATTTAGACAACCAAGAAAAAATGTATATATCTGAATAGAATATGCCTCTTTTTCTACGTAAGTATGATAAGTAAAAGCTATACGAAGATTTTACAAAACCCTCTTTTCCAACAAATTTAAAATATTTTGAATTGGTTGATAAGCGTCATAAGCATATTGTTACTGGTAATTTAAACATTATAGGAAACTTAGAACTTAGGAATTTAATGATAAAAATCACAAAATTTAGATAATTTACCATTTATCGAAATTTAGATAATTTACCATTTATCAAAATTTAGATAATTTACCATTCATCAAAATTTAGATAATTTACCATTCATCAATTAATAAAATTCTTAAATACTTTCTTAACGATCCATTATTTTTGTGTTTAAAGATATGAAATAGATTCTCTTTACCTTTAGGTATGGACTGTTTAATATTGCTTTAAAAACTTTGTTTTCAATAGTAAGGAAAATTTAAATAACAGTAACAATTCAACACATTTTATTAAAATGGATTGATCCATTAAGAAACTACAAATAAATTTTGTAATTACCCCCAAGGCTAACAATAATTGGCAATTTTCTGTAAAAAAATTCTACGTTGAACTTTTAAATAAGGAGTTAAAAAATAGAAAGAAATTTAAGCTTAATAATTTTAATAATAATATTATCATTAAAAAAAATTTTAGCTTTATATAAGAGGTCAAAAATAAAAATTAACACAATATTTAATTATGAGTCCAAAATTTCATAAAATTCCCTTAGAACTTAAAACAATCACTCGTGGGTCTAATGCTAATCTAACTAAACCTGGCACCATTTTCTCTAACTACTTAAATTAAAATTATGAACAATATTAATAAAGAAAGCTTGTCTTAGATTATCGCTCATAATCAGCCCATTTTAGAATTTATAAAACAAAATAAAATTAATTCTCTCGCTATTTTCAATAGCATTTATCCTTTTGTATACTAAAGTATTGAGTTATTATTATGATTTTAAAAAATGTCCTTTATCTCGATTTTGTTTATTGAGAAATTCTAATTCATTTTTGCCTTTTTTAATAATAATCTTTACAGTGGAGAACGTATTTTTTATTCAAATTAATGACCACAAGGATCTCATTTTTTCATCTCTCTTACATATATTTTTATTATTTTCTTTTCCACCTTTTAGTTTCTTTTTTTTTTTAATAATTTTTTTTAAAAAATATTTTATTTTATTAATTTTCATTTCATGTTTTCTCTATATTTTTATCTTATTTTAAAAGTTTTATATGCTTGCAGTTTATGCACAGTAAATGAAACTTGTTATTTTTCTTAATTTTCTTTTTATTCTTTTTAGTCTTTATTGCTATGTGACTTTTTTTTAAATTTAAACTTTACTCGTAATAAAAAGAAAAAGTATTCTTATTTTTGGACTTTACTCGTAATAATAAAAAAAAGTATTCTAATTTTTGAACTTTAATCGTAATAAAAAAAAGAAGTATTCTAATTTTTGAACTTTACTCGTAATAATAAAAAAAATGTATTCTAATTTTTGAACTTTACTCGTAATAAAAAAAAAACTATTCTAATTTTTGAACTTTACTCGTAATAAAAAAAAGAAGTATTCTAATTTTTGAACTTTACTCGTAATAATAAAAAAAAAGTATTCTAATTTTTGAACTTTACTCGTAATAAATAAAAAAATTATTCCAATTTTTGAACTTTACTCGTAATAAAAAAAGGAAGTATTCCAATTTTTTAACTTTACTCGTAATAAAAAGAAAAAGTATGGTAATTTTTGAACTTTACTCGTAATAAATAAAAAAAGTATTCCAATTTTTGAACTTTACTCATAATAAAAAAAGGAAGTATTCCAATTTTTGAACTTTACTCGTAATAAAAAGAAAGAGTATTCTAATTTTTGAACTTTACTCGTAATAAAAAAAAAAGTATTTTAATTTTTGAACTTTACTCGTAATAAAAAAAAAGAAGTATTCTAATTTTTGAACTTTACTCGTAATAATAAAAAAAAGTATTCTAATTTTTGAACTTTACTCGTAATAAAAAGAAAAAGTATTCTAATTTTTGCTACATCATTTCTAAAATTTGGTGGCAGACAAAAGTGGTGCCGCAGCACAGAGGTTGAGAATCACTGCTCTAGATAGAGATACCGATAGTGTGAACAAGAAGATGGTTATACTCAAGGGGGAGGGGGGTAATAACTCCAAATTGCCTCAGGTCCAGAAAGGCCTGAATTCTCTCTGTTGCATGCATTACTTAAGATTCATTTAATTCGCAATTAATGCGCGAAACAGCATTCCATCAACCCCCGAGGGTCGGCGAGCGGACATCGTGTCGCGTGCTGTCATCCAATGACGTTTGAGGCATGCGCTAACACTTTTTTATATAGGTTGACGTGGTCATTAAGCACTTCACGAATCGAACAAAAAAAAAAGAATATTTTTTTTTTCTTCTTTTGTACGTGTGTTTGTCCGGAGAAGAATTCTTTTAGCTGAGGCCTAATCAGTGCGGAGAAAATGGGGCCGCGTCCAAAATAGCCATTCCTACCCGGAAGAAAGTGGCCCAAAGAAGCAGAACCTAAGAACGATTCTTTTTTAACTCTCATTAAGTTCTCTCGACGAAGAAAGAGTATGGAATGTCCCTTTTTATTGCTTATTCGAAACAAAGCGTGTTAATTATTTAGATGAGGACACTACTTATAGTTTAATACAGCCTTATGATCTAAGATTCTATGTAAAATCTTAATTATCAGGTGATACTATCAGTGCCGGATTAAGCGCACGCGGGGCCCCCTAGGGCCATTCAAAATTTTGGGGCCCTTAGATTAAATTTTTTTTCTCGTATATTTTTTATTTATTCAAATATAAAAGTATTTATGTATCTTTTCGTTTAAGAAGGCATATTTAAAATAAAAATAAATTATAATAAATTAAATTTTACTTTATTTTGCTAAATTAGAACTAAAAAAATTTATTATATTTTATTAATATCTATTTCAAATAGATTTTTTTTTAAAAATCATTGTTTTTCGCAATTTTTTTTAATTTATTTTCAAAAATTTTTTTTTAAGGGAGCCTCTAATCATTGGGGGCCCCAGGTCATGGCCCAGTCTGACCTTATGGATAATCCGGGCCTGGTCACACCCGTTTAAAGGCCGGACCTATTCAATTATCCACGGATAGTCATTTTGACTTGAACCTGAGAACGATCCATCTCCAATTCAATACTTCCTAGAACTATAGTTATGGGAACACAGAGGACTTTGTGACCCGGCAGACTGAACGTGCACCGGTCACCATTTACTACGAGGGGAGTCTTCGGTCGGCTGGTTTCGAACTCTCATTCTCACGAACGTGAGTCCAGCGCCCTGCCAACGAGGCTTTTTCGGTCATTCTTTTTTCTTTCTTCTCTTTTTAATTGAAATAATTGTAATTTTATCTACTTCATTAAATCGGTAGTAAAGATAAAATCAGAGAAGAGAATCTTTTTGAAACGAGTGTTTTCTCTACAAATCTGTTTTTTTTGTAGTCCCTGAAATGTGAAGCCGTGATTAGAAATTTGAAAAAGGAATGATTTATAGAAAAAGAAATTTGGAGGAAATGTACAATGAAATAAACTGACATTTAAAATTTTAGTTTAACTGGTAATAATAAAACTTTAAATGCTGTAGGAAAAAAATGAACCGAATGAATCAAAAATGACGAAATAAATGGATACATTTCTAAATCTTTCATTTTAAATTGGTTTAATGCTCGATCTAAATTGCATGTTCCAAAGCTCCATCAAAATATCCCATTCATGAAATAAAATCGCTTGGTTGAATGACGCATCACGCAATCGTGACATTTTTAAGAGG
Organism: Parasteatoda tepidariorum; assembly: GCF_043381705.1. Taxonomy (NCBI): domain Eukaryota; kingdom Metazoa; phylum Arthropoda; class Arachnida; order Araneae; family Theridiidae; genus Parasteatoda; species Parasteatoda tepidariorum. The sequence goes on from NC_092208.1 coordinate 215,467, forward strand.
AGCGCCATCTATCGACGGGAAACAAATCATGGTTCACTTCCTGAACTGTCATTATTTAGTTACTTTTGAATTTGTTCTTCCGTTTCCATCTGTGCCTTTTATGAAACATCAACAACAAAAAATATCCATTTAAATTTACTTGTAAATTTAGAGAAACATTAAATCGTATACGAACCTTTAGTAAATTAAATTTGTATATTCTTTAAATCATATACGAACGTTTGCAAGGGCGCCGGCAGCGGGGTGCAAGAGGGTGCACTTGCACCCCCCTAGCTTTTTTTTTTTCTTTTAAACAATTAAAGCGATACAGAAAAACAATTTTGTTATAAAAAATTTCATTGAAAATATTTTTATTCAAAAACAAATAATTAAATAATTGATACATAACAATTAAAAAATTGTTTAATCAAACAAGAATTGTAATCGTCTTGTTTGTTCAAATCTGTTTATAACTTTTTCAATGAATTCTGAGTCATCTGATTCTTTTCTTATGCACACTGAGCATGCTCAAACTTGGCAGATATCTAAGCTTATATTTTTAAATTTCATTTAATAAAATATTAATAATATTATATTTTCTATTAGTTATTTAGTTTAACAAAGGTGTATAACACAAACTGACTTTTCACAACTGTAAAACTTAATCAACACAATAAATACCAATGTTAAGCGTGTACAAACACGTTAGTATACGAAACAACTGTTTGTAGTTATTTGTGTTTCAAAGTCAGTAGCTATGCCAGCTCCATCAGCACAGCTTCTCGTGGCAAAATTTGCAAGTACAAGAAATTCGTACTTTTTTAAAAATATCTTGTTAACAATGAAGAAATGTATCTTGAAAAAAATTAACAGATGAAGGTATATGTAATAACAAAAAAAAATGCAATAACAGAACATTTTAAATTTTTTTTGGAGGTGGGAGTAGATTTTTAGAGGACTGCACCCTCTTATATATTATTCTGCCGGCGCCCTTGAACGTTTGATTTGATAATCTGGAATAAAATTGGATTGTTCAACAGTTTGAACTACTGTAGTCGTAACTTTTTTTACGTTGTCTGTAGTGTAGTGAGTTATTTTTTTAAAAAAGTAGTACAGTAAGTAGTGCGATACAAAAAAAAACTTAGTTTGTAGTGAATCCTGGCAAATATTTTTTATGTATACAGTCGGACCTCTATTTAACGAGCTTCCCATTTTCGAATTTCTTCTCTATTTTGCGAATTTTTTCGAGAAACCAAGAACATTTTGGAAATTTCTTCGCAAAATAACTTCCAAATAGCGAAGTGAATTTTCTATTGAACGAACTTTTCCTTGAGATCCACTTTAACTATTTCCGTAAAATTCCAGAACATTTTCACCTTGTTAACGGATTTTATGGGGGAAATGCCCTTGAATAGATTTTTGAAGTCACTTCACTTTTAGAGAAAGCAATAATCCCTTTCCCTTCCATTTTTTTTTTTTTTTTAATTTGCATTTCAAACGAAAAACTCAAACAAAATGAAACTTAAGAACACACGTGGTAATGCATGCATGTTTAACATTATTTTTATAATAAATGCAGATATAATTTTAATGCACACATTCAGCTTTTCTTAGTTGAAAATATATGTAGCTTGTATTGGATAATGTTTTGCTCTATTCTTGCTTTCCATGCAGATTTCCTTCATGGTTAAGATTAATAAAATAAATAGTAGATACTACTTTGCAAGATAAAGGTGTACTAATTGCTAGGTTAATGATGTCTAGTGTTTATGAATTTAAAACCTGTTTTGTGTCGTTTAAGTATTGCAAAAGGCGAGTTTTCCATGTAGCGAATTTATCAGAATTTAGCGATTTCGTTACGTAGAGGTCCGACTGTAATTTAGTTTTAAAAAAAAGCAGGGATCAAACACAACTAATTTTAAGGGTATAAATCTTCGCGGGTCCAAAATGGATGCAATTTAAAATGCTCCTCTTACTGTGAGTAAACAAGAATGACGTATTTCGAATCACGTGAAACTAATAATGAAACTAGCCATTTACGAACAATAGATAGTGTATCACTTTCACAAGCGAATGAACTTTGTAACATTGATTTTGCTCCAAAAGGAAGGAAACATATTTTCGATGTACTTCATGTCTTAGAAGAGCTTGAAACAATTAAAAAATTGCAACCATTTGATAATTTCGCTGTCGAAAAAAGCCTTCAAAAATGGAAGGTTAAATGAACAAATTCGAAAAAAAAAAATTTTTTTTTGCATAACAAATACTGGCTTTTTATGAACAGGAATAAATACTTCTTAATTATTCCCTTATAATTAATGTAAGAAAATTTCTTATTCAAAACTATTTTGAGCGTAGGTGTCTATCAAGTTCTCCAGCAAAACTCGCCTCCTTCAAGTAGTGAAGTAGTTACTAAAGTTCAAAGTAGTTCGTAGTCACTACATTTAAAAAAAAGGTAGTGGTAGTTCGCTACATTTGTAACAAAGTAGTTTTAGCTGTAGTAATCTCATGGTGCGTAGCGTTTTCAAAAAGTGCTTAAATGTGCTTATTTTCGATATTCCTTATTTAAAAGCCCTTAAAGGTGCCTTTTTCATCGGGGGTTTTTAAAAAATGCTTCATTTTCCCTTTTCAAAAATGAGATTTTTTTCTCTCGTTACCATGTCGATTTTCGCCACGCATTCTACAAAAGCGTGCTTTTCACATTGTTCTATTCAACATTTTCACAATTCATTCAACCACAATCCATTTCGACGTACCGTCAGTCCGTAGCGTATGAAAGCGCCCATCATTTTACATGTTTGATGAAATACTAGCGGGTTCGCATGTGCGTCTACCGAGCTGGACTATGTTGAGATGATTGCCTTCTCGTGTGAACCTCTGCTGCATTTTGCAAAATATCCTCCATTTCCACCCCCTGATATCGAACTAAAATATCTCTCTATTTTTTTATAATGGCTAATATAATCAAGAAAGGAGTTCTTTATCAGAAACTAGTTATTTTATCATGATTTTGTTAAAAGTCTTTGAAAATTATTTTGCAGTTTCTTAATGTATATCAGTGGTTACCAACTGGCAGCCCGAGGGCCGCATCCGGCCCGCGAAGCCTTCTTTTGTGACCCGCGAACTGAAATATATTAGTTGTCAATTTTTTGCGGACTATTTTCGTAAAAAATCTATATGGGTTTAAAATACTTTTCTCGTTAATAAAAACCTAATTTCTTCCTTTCTGTGAAATTTATCTTAACAACGGTGCAAAAAAAATCATTTCTCAGGTTTTGCATCCAAGAAAATATTTATTCAAATACAAAAATAATCGTGTATGTTGCTCTTTTTTATTTCATTTTCTTTTTTATGTATTTTGTGAATATAATTCAGTGTGTGTGTGTATCAAAAATTTTCTCGAAGAAATTCCCCGATTTAACTTTTTGAAACCACTCATTTTGGACGAAAATATTGACACACACATTTGTAAATTTTAAATTTAAAATGTAAATATCTATTCTCTGGAGATTGCAGCAGACAAACCTCAATTTTGTCATTGAACATTTTGTGTGCTTCTATGTTAGTTTTAATACCAACTCTTTTAAAGCTTTATATCTTAACAATTAGATATCTGTTGCACATTAATTGTTTAATACATAGGTGCACATTAAAGTTATTGTAACCAGAATTNTATATATATATATATATATATATATATATATATATATATATATATATATATATATATATATATATATATATATATATATATATATATATATATATATATATATATATATATATATATATATATATATATATATATATATATATATATATATATATATATATATATATATATATATATATATATATATATATATATATATATATATATATATATATATATATATATATATATATATATATATATATATATATATATATATATATATATATATATATATATATATATATATATATATATATATATATATATATATATATATATATATATATATATATATATATATATATATATATATATATATATATATATATATATATATATATATATATATATATATATATATATATATATATATATATATATATATATATATATATATATATATATATATATATATATATATATATATATATATATATATATATATATATATATATATATATATATATATATATATATATATATATATATATATATATATATATATATATATATATATATATATATATATATATATATATATATATATATATATATATATATATATATATATATATATATATATATATATATATATATATATATATATATATATATATATATATATATATATATATATATATATATATATATATATATATATATATATATATATATATATATATATATATATATATATATATATATATATATATATATATATATATATATATATATATATATATATATATATATATATATATATATATATATATATATATATATATATATATATATATATATATATATATATATATATATATATATATATATATATATATATATATATATATATATATATATATATATATATATATATATATATATATATATATATATATATATATATATATATATGTATATATATATGTATATATATATTTATATATATAAGTGTGTTCATGTGATTTGCATCCTGAATTGCTTTTTCCGTTATTTCATAGAATAACGGTCTGCAGCCCGTTAAAGTGTAAAATAATCTATATCATATATCTCGCATGACAAATACATTTACCTTCCACCCCTACTGCATTTATCTATTTTAGCTATCATCATAAAAATAACCAAAGAAGGATTTTTTCCAATTGGGCTCAAGAAACGGGCGCATAAAACAATTATATTCCCGATCCCAGTTCAGTGTCTGCCAACAAAAATTAATTAAAATCGAAGAAGTACCGGACGTAAAAATATCGCTCCGGTCGGTTGCTACAGCTCAAAGTTTAGGTACTGGTCAGGGATTTAAAAAATGTTCGTGTAAAACCCAGTGTGTCAGCAAAAACTTTTTTTGTTTTAGAAATAATGTTCTTTGTAATTCCAAGTGTCATTTTAGTAATCCTTGTTGTAACAAATGATTTTATGGTACGTTTCCATAAATACCATTTATGGAATATATACCATACCATATATACCATTATATAAATACCATATATACCACCATATATACCATTTATGCGCTGCATAAATGAGATAAATTGCTTCTTTTTCATTTTAATTGTCAATCATTAGTTTATTTATAGAATGAAAACACACAAAATGGAAAATGGAATGGAAACACACAAAAAAAATAACAGTTAATAACTATAGAAAACAAGCTGACAATTAATAACTAGCAAAAAAATAAATAACTGTTGCAAACTTATAAAAAATTGATCGAAAGAAATAATGAATCCCTTAATAAATGTGCTTTTGTAGCACATATTATTTTATTTCACATGCAAAATTATTATCACAAACTATTTCACAAAATAGGTAATTAAACAACTTTTAATCTAATTTTTTTCGATGTGTGCCGTCAAATTTCGAAATCGTTAAAAGTGTGCCGCAACAAAAAAAAGAGATTGAGAATCACTGTACTAGGGAAATGGAATTGTATTTTTGTAGTGGTAGATACACTACAGTACTCTCCCACCAGAATTATATCTGTGATAGAATTCGATGAACGGGATACCACTAGTACAGTGTTTCCCAAACTTATGACTTTTGTGTACCTTTTCTAAATTTTTCGTAACGCTGTGTACCACTAATAAAAAAATGAATCTATTTTTTAAAAAATATTATCATTTTTATTAACATATTTTAATTATTAACTGTTAACTCTGTAAAAAATAGCCAATAGAACAATGCGTAATCGTAAATTTTCACGGCAAGCTTTGCTTTTAAATAAAACTTTCATTTGTTGCAAGATATTTCGCATAAGAACGCGTACCCCCGGCTAAATTGTTCCCGTACCCCTGGGGGTACGCGTACCACACTTTGGGAAACACTGCACTAGTGGATTCATTGCTGTTTTGTGGGAAGCCGGGAGAGCTGTATTAAGATCCCCGTACTTTTTGAGTGCTGATTGTGAGAGCTGCATTAAGTTCACGGTCGTGGTCGTTTGTCATTGGCAGTCGAGTGTATGTAGGCCGACGTTGCGTGTGACCGAGACTGAGTAGCAACAACGTGAGGAGGTGGATAATGTCGCAGTCACAAGTCAACTGTTCAATGTGGACCATCCAGCGAAGTAGGGCTGTTCAGATCGAATTTGGCGTTTTTGTCAAGATAGGCTTGTTCATTTCGAAGTGGGAGTTTCTGTCAAGGTAAGCGTATGTATTCACATCACGTCTGGGTCACCAATATGGGAAAAGAACTTTCAACTGTGTCAACCTTCATCTATGAAAAAGCACCCCGACATAGAAACGAGTTAACATACATTATATACTAGTCAATTGGAATTATACTTTTGTAGTGGTAGATACACTACACTATCTATCGGTATTTTTCCCCCTACCCTATTTTGCAACCACTTTTCGTATACATCATTCTCAAAATATCGATTCAATGATGATAAAATCATTCACAATTCGATATCATCATTTTAAACTCGATATAGACGAGTCTTAAACAAACTACTTTTACCCACACTGTTTTTTTTTAAATCGAGAATAAAAATAAAATTCTTTTTAACTTTGAGGGGGCTGGACACGGTAAAGCGTGCGCATCCATGATCGAGCATCGAGTTCCCTCGTCTTCTGGGTTGGGCTGAAAATGACAAGACTACGGAGTTGAGCATTTATAGACGTAAACCCAAAAAATTGAGTCGGCTGTTCAGTGGTAGACGGATCATGGGTTAGAGTTTCCTTACCGTCAGGCTAACCGCGGGAAATTTTCTTTGTTTTCCTCCCCATGTAACACAGATGCGGGTTGGTTCCATCAAAAAGAAGGCAAATTTCTCCCAATACTTGATCCATGCAATCTTTTGTCTTCTGGATTAGGTTCAAAATTGTAAGGCTACGGAGTTGAAAATTATAAGTTGTAAACCCGAAAAATTGGGTCAGCTGTTCAACGGTGGTTATAAAATAAAATGACTGTCTTTCGGTTAAAAAGAAAGAACAAGAAGAATTAAAAAATAACGTTAAATATATTTGAAATTTTTAGGAGAATTCTTCCATCATAAATTACATTTTAATTAAAAAATGGTACTTAAGTTACGATTTTCGAGGTTCTACGATATTTAATACTACAGTTTATTAGTCGCACTAAGTAAAATCTTCATGATCATGTGATACAGCTTTATTGTTTTTACTCGGATGAAACCGGTTTGTACTTGTTTACTTTCGTTTATCAATAGGTTAAATTAGATTATATAAATTCGATCATTGGATATATTATATAAATAGAGAATTATATCAATCATTATATTATAATAATTAGATCCAATTATTCACCGCACTGTACTTTTTTAATAATGACATATTTTGCACTAGTTTACAGGCTTTTATATTTAAACATACATGTCATGGGTTTTTATTTACGAAATTCTTTTTATATACTTCCTATTCGTATTTATTTTTATGTTAACCAATTGATGAACTAACGTAAATAAGTGCAAACCGGTTTCAGCTACGTAAAAACAATAAATCTGTATAGTATCAACAGACAATTAAGATTTTACATAGAATCTTATAGTGCGTCTAATAATTTGGCCAGGGACTGTAAATCATTCTAAAATTCATTCTCCCCCCCAATCTAAATATTGCTCTCCCAAAATTGTATCTTTCTTTTTTTGCAACCAACAGATTCTATATTATTCTATCGTCATTACTGGAAAAAGGTTGATATATTTCTTCTCCTTAGATAATAAAAATGTTTGTTTCAAATTCGAAATTGGCTTTAATTTAAGAATAATGCATTCAACCTTGTCAATTGTTCCCTTGTCTTCTGGATTGGGATCAAAACGACAGGGCTACGGAGTTAAAAAGTCGTATAAGAATATTAAAGTAAGTATAATAATATTGAATATGTATAATAATACTAAATATTTTTTTCTTAGATGTTTATGAACGTTGTATAGGATAGTGGGATGGTTATTTTAAATATATTTAAATAATCTATATTACGAACTGCTCCTTTCTTTTAGTAGAATATTTATTTATTTTTTTTACGTAAAATGTTCGCAAACTACAGCAAATCAAGCTTAAATTTTTAACGCGTGTTGAAAACGACTTAAAAAAATAATGAGAATTTCGGGATTAAGTCGGATTTAGAGTAAGATAGCAAAAATAAAATGACGCGAAGTGTAAAACTTTCAAGGTAATATAATGACTCTTTTTGCAAGTCGCAAACATACTAATGAAGTTAAATCAAGCATGTTTTAGAACAAAGTAAGAGCCTTGTTTCGATTTTAATATTAATTTATTAAGCCTAATTGTATGGATAAACACTGGGATTTGGAGAATCAAGCTCATCAATTACTGGATTAATATATAAATATTATTGTTGCCAAATATGTATGCAATTTCATCACATTATAGAATTATTGATAATTATGCAAGCTTAAAAGCTTACATTTTGTTTATATTACATTCAGTTTACACTTGAGTGAATATAGGAGTCAGTTTAGAGATACGTTGTCAAAAAGTGTTATCAGATGATTTTGTTATTTTGGAGAAAAACTTTCTGTAAGTATACCGACGAGTCGTGGTTGTTCAGGGGATAGAGCCTCCCAATAAGGCGAACCGGGTTCGAATCCCAGTCGTTGCGAATTTCGCATCCGAATTTCGCACCGACCACAGTGCTGACGTGATTATTCTCAGTGGTAAACGGATCATGATCCCTTGTCGTCAGGCTAACCGCGGGAGGTCCTCGTGGCCTTTTTCGAGGGAGGTTCTCGTGGCAAATTCGGGTTAGCTCCATCAAATTCCACCAGATTCGAATTCAAGCAATGGCTGGTTGATACGAATTCCGCATCCGGTTCGCACCGACCACAATGCTGACGTAAAATATCATCTGCGGTAGACGTATCATGGGTTAGAGTCCCCTTGCCGTTCGGCTAACTGTGGGAGGTTTTCCTCTACATGTGATGCAAATACCGGTTAGTTCTATCAAAAAGTCCTCCACGAAGGCAAATATCTCTCAATACTTGGTCCAGGAGTTCCCTTGTCTTCTGGATTGGGTTCAAAATGACAAGTCTACGGAGTTGAATATTAGTAGTCGTAAACCCAAAATTGGGTCAATTGTCAAAGTATGATAAAAAGCTCCCTGAGTACAGCGTCCGTAGAATTTATTTTTATTTCTTACAGAAATATTTACTTAATTACAGTGATTAAGGTATTTTGCAGTAAATATTACTGTGAAAATGACTATACGTTAGATTTTTTGTTCCGCTAAATCTAGAGTTAAAATGGATTTTCCCGTAAAAAGTACCAGCACACAGAATACCAGTACTTTTTACCGTAATTTTATACGTAATTTTTCACGCTGTGTCATTATCTGGAATAATTTCACATTTTAATTCATTTTTTTAATTCATTTATAAATTTTTTTATATTTTTGTATTTTTTTGAATTTTCAAAACATATTTTTTGCTGTACAAAAGAATCATTTTCATGGAAACTTTTCTAAAACAGTCAATTTTTAAGAATATTCTATCAACATAACATTTTCTAGTGGAGCATTTTCTAGTGGATTTTAAAGAAACGCTTGCTGAAAGAAATATTTTATAGGAACTTTTTAACAGCAGAACATTTTATTTTGTTGAACAGAAATGTTATTTAAGAACTTTTTATGAATAGAACATTTTGTTTTGCTGAATAGAAGTGTTTTTACGAAACATGCTTTAAAGGTAATCATTTTCGAGAACGTTTTGCAATCAGATCACTCTGTTGATTAAAATTACTATTTTTGCGAAACATTTTTTAAAAGTGATATTAGAAACATTTTGTTTTGTTGAACAGAAATTTCATTTTTAAGATGCGTTTAGTCAACAGTACATTTTGTTTTTCGGAACAAAAGCTTTATTTAATAAAAAAAATTTGAAAAAACATTTTCTACAAACGTCAGTTTTTTTCCTTCGTTTTTGATTGCCAAACTGGGCATTTGGGAACCCAAAAACACGGGATTCCCAAAAATCCGTTTAATTTTTGAAGTCAAGCCATTTTAAAATCGGAAGAAAAAATTTTTTTTCAATTTTTTTAAAGAATATTTGCATTATTACAATAAAATTTAATTACATTGAGTAATAAAACTGCAGCTTTTCTCTGAAGTAGATAGATCATGGGATGAGACTCCTTGACACGGGGTCAATCTGGGAATTTTTATGGTTTTCCTCTCCACGAAACTGAAATGGGGTTTTTTTTATTTCATTTTTACAACAATCTTTGAACAGATGACCCAATTTTGGGTTTACTACTTCTAATGTTCAACTCCGTAGTCTTGTCATTTTGAACCCTATCCAGAAGACAAGGGAGCTCCTGGATCAAGTATTGGGAGAAATTTGCCTTCGTGGAGGACTTTTTGATGGAACTAACCAGGTTTTGCGTTACATAGATAGGAAAACCTCGAACACCTGCCACGGCTAACCTGACGGAACTCTAACCCATGATCCTTTTGGATGGAACTAACTCGCATTTGCGTTGCATGGAGAGGAAGACCACGAGAACCTCCCACTGTTATCCCGATGACAAGGGGACTCTAACCCATGATCTGTCTACCACTGAGGATATTTTATGTTAGCACTGTGGTCGGTTTGAGCAGGGTGCGGAATTCGCATCGACAGGATGGGATTCGAAACCGGTTCACACTGGTGTTCTCTTCTTTTCTAGATAAGTTTTGTGGACGCAAATTATTCAACGCCGGTGATAAAATCAAATGACGTCACGAATGCCAACCTACCACTTTCAACATAATGAGACACCGTAAATGCATTTGATTATATTCTTTGTCGTAACATTTAGTGAGAAGGAGTTTTCAATTCCATTTCCAAAACAAATGTCACTCCTTTGACGCAAGAGACTGCTTTTCAATAATCTATATTTAGTACTAATCCATCACAAACTTGTGTTGAAACATTACATTATCGAACTGTTATCTAATATCTGATAGGTATCGATACCTTTGAATTCTCGTCGTTCCAACCTTGGCATTTTTTGTTTCAGATAATGTTAACAGCCCTTTATCGATACTCGGGAAGGAAATATCAAATTAGATCAAAAAATGACGGATAATCGAACACATTTTTTTTATTGTATAGAAATGGAAAACAAAAATGTTCCCACTTCCTGACGGAGCACTTTTCCCCCTAAAACTATTATTTTTTAGATACTTCACAAATAAAATTTCAATGTATATCTTGCCCTATGAGGAAGGGGAAAAAATCGTTCAGATGAAAGAAGGGAAGGGACACAAGATTTGACAGTTAGTTTTCCGTGGACATATAATATTCTACCATTCTAAATGTCAGGAAGGATTTAATCTCATTTTTTCATGAATTGAGTGGTTGTAATATAAAATTCTACCATTCTAAATGCCTGGAAGGATTTAATCTTATTTTTTTATGAATTGAGCGGTTGAAATACTGCTTCAATGTTTTAAAAAAAAAAGGAAAAGTGTAAATAGTTCAGCTACTAAAGGATTGATTTGGGGCAAAATATTTGAAATTGAGTTTATTGTAAATTTAGAATTCTTGTACTCTTAGTTTTTTAAAAATATTCTAGTTTTGTTCTTACTCCATTTATTTACAAAGTGATAGCAGTTTTTGTGAAAGCTGATAACACTCGATAGACCAGTGATTTTAAGTCTTCAAATGCGTTTATCTCAAAATCAGATTTTTTTTCTTCACATTTTACCTCACCTGAAGAACGACATCTCAAGTTGTTTTTAAACTAATGGTCGACAATTTTTCTTGAGTGTTTAGGGTTATAGCACTCATGTTTTGAACTACAGACCAAGAGAAGAAAAAAAAGTGGAATTTCATTTTTATGCATGTTTTTTTTTTACAAGTGAGGAAATTCTTGAAAATTTGCTTTCTCAACTGCATTTATTCCTAACTGATGCACTTGCTTTTAAAATAATGATTCAATACATAGTTAATAAACATCTAAATAAAAACCTCAAAGGAGTTTCTGTTTTAAGCGATGTAAACTTTTTCACAGTGTTTAGTGTAAATGCCAGAAAATATCTTAATTTTATCTGAAATTGGACATGTATAAAAGTAATAAGGATAATAATAATGGAATAAAGTTAATAAAATATAGTAGAATATATTAATTTCTTCTTCCTTTTTCGTTTAACTTGATTTTGTTTTAAAGAATGAATTAAAAGTTTCGCAGGGATCACAATTTTTTTTAAAAGTCTACTGCTATGCTGAAGATAATTCCCGGCAATCAATTCAAGCTAGAATAAATAAATAAATAAAAAAAATCAATAACTTAAGCTTTACCACATTTTTAAAATCTAAAACTATTCAATCTAAACAATTTATTCAATCTTTTTTTTTTTCATTTAACATGAAAATAATTACGATTCTGCCTTAAAACTAAGATTAACATGGTTTAAAAAAATGAAAGAACAAAATTTTTCTGTATCAAAATTTTTCAGGCATCTATAACTCATTCTATATATATTACCCCTTTTTTACTATACATACTTTTTCATATATATACAATATAGTTTTCATATATATATTTTTTTATATTTTTTCATATATATACAATATAGTTTTACTATATTCAGAACCATCAACTATTAACAATGCTTCAGCGAGTACCCTATAAATTATTACATATTATTATCATTATTAGAAAATATTATAAAAATACGTTATTTTGAGCCACATTTTTATTAATCTACATTAGATCATAATTTATTATGATTATCTTTGTTATCCCATAGTTATTTAACCATCTAAAATTGTTGGATTTAATTACGAGAATTCAAACGAAAAAAAAAAAATGGTTTTCACAGCACGGCAATTATAAAGGAGCGGCAGGTGGACACGAGTGACGTCAGTTCGTGAATAATCACGTGATTCGCCGCTTCAGATTAAAACGAAAGTCACCTTTTTTTGATTAAAAATAACTTAATAATTAGCTCTCTTAGAAAAGTAATAAAATGATTTCTTGTTGGCTTTGAGGGATTCTGAATGCATTAAGAGTTTTAAAAATGACTGTAACTGTCCATTTTATTTATATCTGACACCAGTACATAAAAGTAAAAGAAACATCATTTCACCTTATTTCCTTCCAGCCATATTTTTATCAAACAAGTATGTATGGGGACCATAGGTCAAGTTATCTTCTTCCTTGTTATCTTTATTATCTCTCTTTACACCTATTTTTAGGTAAAATGCAACACACTTTTTCAACAAGAAACAGCTTTTTCTTGAAAACCTTCATTTCACAGATCGACAAAGATTTTGGTTTACTATTGAACCAGTTGCAAGTTTGCAATTGAAAACAATATATTCAGTGTATTCATACATACAATATTCAGTGCATTCATCTATACACTATTCTGGTCCCGCAGTGGACTGATCATTAAGACACGGTTCCCAACCGATCACCGAAGTCAAGCATCACTGGCTGCTGTCAGTGTGCGAGTGGGTGACCGCTTGAATCAGTCTGCGTAGGGACCGAGGGTGTGCGGTATGGGTCCTCGTTAAACTGTTCTATCCTAAAGTGCTCAACTTCGCGTGCAGGTCGTTGGGCTACCGAAGCGGGGGGGATCCCCTCTGCAGAGGACCAAAATTGTGATGGCATGTCTTCGGATCATCCTCAGGGATGTTTCCCAGACCGTCGCCAATAGCCCATTGTGCAGCTCTAGTGCAACGTAAATAAACTACAACAACTATACACTATTCAGTAACACTATTTACAATTAAAAACGATGACGTCGAAAGTTATTTTAATTCAATTCAAAATTTTTAAACAGCAAATTTAACATGAAATATGTATGCTTCGCTTATAACAACAAGCACGTGATTACGACCATTCTGTTTGCTTATTGCGATGTCTGTGATTATAACCGAATTTTGTTGTATTTTTCCACTTTTTACTTAAAATTTTTATTTTATTTTATTCTTCAGTTAGGTTCGTGTTGTAAGCAAGACTCAGAATTCGGCATGAAATTGGAAAATATTAGTTCGTAGAAATTAGAAGTGAATAAATCCACACTTTATCAGAGAACAAAAAAATGTTCAGCAGCAGGATATAGGAAACGGAGGCCAAGGTTTTTATTTTCATTAAATCTGACCCAAATGCTCGACGGATGATTTGTTCTATTCATCATTATGCCCACAATTAAATACATATTTTTCACAACATGAATGTTCATATTTTCGAAACGTTATGAAAAATAACGACATTTAGTTATTTATTTTTAATTTTACATTTGTTTATACATTTCCTAACATTTCATTATTTTTATTTTCACATTATTATACATCATATTTTTGAAGTGATACTTCTTATGCGACTTCCAACAAGGTTGCGTTTAACGTTTAACGCTTCATTTTTATTGGCCGGGAAATCACGTGGTAGGTTTTCCCTCATTCATTTTCATTTTGATTTGGCTCTCACTAGCATAAAAGTATTGTTTTTCTATCAATATTTTTTTTAGTTTGTTTTGATACACCTATAATTTAATGGGGTAGTATTTTTTATTTTTAAACTTAGTGAATAACAATTGCAAGAAATGAGTGAAAACAATCCCACGGACAATGCGAGGGATTTCAGGTTATGTCAAGGTACGTCTCTTGTGAATATCAATTGATTGTTTCTCTTCTGAAATTACATTATGACGCATTCACATACATTATTAATACAAATACATTTTCCATGGCGAGACGATGAGGCAACCACAAGCACTTCCACTGGTTCAAGAGGGAAAAATGCACAATATTACCGTTATTACAGAGCACGGAAGCGAGCGGAGCTGGAAAAAGAGTCGTTGAATCCTTCTAGGACTGCTGATTCTTCTACAATTAACGTCGCAGGTTGCGAAGTTTATATTCCGCGCGGAAGAACTCCACGCACTATTTTTTTATTTTATAACCGTCGTTGAACAGCCGATCCAATTTTTTGGGTTCATGACCGCTAAAGATGAACTCTGTAACCTTGTAATGTTAAGCCCAATCCAGAAGACAAGGGAACGTCTGGATCAAGAAATCTGCGTTCGTGGTGGACTTTTTTTGAGGGAACTAACCCGCATTTGCTTTACACAGAGAAGAAAACCACGAAAACCTCCCACGGTTAGCCTGACCGCAAGGGGACTCTAACCCATGATCCGTCTACAACTGAGAATATTTCACATTAGAAGTAGGGTCGGTACAAGCCGGATGCGGAATTCGTATCGACCAGTCATAGTTGTGATTCGAATCCGGGTCACGTCATTGGAAGACGAACGCTTTCTCGCCATCTCGGCTATTACATTATTATAGTATTTTTTATTACTAACAAAAATAGGTCAAAATAACCCAGCATCCACAGGACAAAAAGCGATTAAAAGCGAATTTTTTTTTGTCGAAAATGTGCATTTTATTATTTTTTAATAAATATAGAATTGTCATAAATATTTTATAATATTTTGAGAACTACTTTACTTCCCGCCAGTTTCAAGAAATCTTTCTTCAGTCACTGTAGAAATTAAACTTCATTTTTTTAATTTTTTCTAAAAGTGACTACAGTTTTTAAAAAGTGGTCACTTTTGAAAATGGAATTTGACTATCGACTAGCCAGTAGCAAAATGTTCTAATTTTATCCTATTGATAAAAGCGAACGATTTAAGTAAAAAGGAAACTTCTAACTTTCTTAGTAATTTCGAATTCTTAATAATAACATAATTTCTAATTTCGAAAGCATTGATTTAAATTTTGTCATAAAATAGCTTAAGCTAAGTTAAAATATTCTTTTGAGATTTAAATTAATATTTTTTGTTGTTACAATCAAACAATATGTAGTTTATATTTACTATACCTTTAAAATAACTCATTCTTGATCCAGCTATACTTGTTAGTATTATCCTTTTACATGACAAAATACTACTTACAGTCGCTGGTCCAATTATTAGAGGCAGGGGTGGCGAACCACCAACGTGCCATTTTCTCTAAAAAATTGCTTAATGAGCTCATAGACGTGCCGTCAAATAATTCTGACTTCGTGATTATTGAGAAAATAATAATACTAAATACTCTTAATTAACATTGAAAAAAAAAATATGTTTTGCAATATCTTAAAACAACTTAAAGTAACATCAGTGTGACTTCTGTTGTTGCAGATTAGATGACAAATAACTTTTATTAGGTTTATAAGATGTTAGTTTAAGCAGAACTGTTAATTTTTTTGCTAGTTATTTATCGTTAGCTTGTTTTTTATGGTTATTAACTGTTTTTTTAGCATTAATTGTGAATTTTTTTATTAATAATTGTTTATTATTTTGTTTGTTTTCGTGAATTTCAATTTAATTGTTACATATGCTTCATAGTGTAATAATATTTGTGTAATAACAATTCATAGTGTTATAACAATTGTGATCGGTGGCGTGCCCAAAATATTGTGTCTAGTGCCATTGGTTCGCCATCCCTGCACTATAAGATTCTTTGCTCAGTCTTAATTATCAGGTTTTTAAACAGACATGTAATGGATTTTTATTTACCATATGTCCTAAAAAAAAAAAAGAAAGCATCACTGGCTGCTGNTTGAGGTCCTCTTCTGACGTAAAAGCAGTAAAGAGACTATTTCTTTTTCTGACGCTCCGGATTTGTTTGTATAAACTCGGAATACTTAGTTTTTCCTAATTTAATTTTTGTCCGTGTTTTTTGTGAAAAAATGTGTTCCTCATATTTTAAAATATCATATAAAGATATAAAAAAAGTACTTTGAGAAATTATCCTAAATTGATTTGCAATTAGATGATAGTGAAGATGCGGATTGACGCAATTTGGTTTACATCAGCAGAAATTCTTATACCTGAATCTTATACCGGAAGTTGAAACAACTTCTACAAATACTGCCCCCTACCGTAGAAAACATGAAACGCGGTCGAGAATAAGGTGAATTGAGGAGATTTTTATTTACTTCCTATTTGTATTTATTTTTAACGTATTTCATTACAATGTTAACCCATTGATTCACAAACGTAAACGAGTGCAAACCGGTTTCAGCTTTGTAAAAACCATAAAGCTGTACTGTATCTGATAATTAATATTTTACCTGATAATTAATATTTCAAATAGAATTTTATATTGTGCCTAATAATTTAACCAGGAAACTGTATGTATTGCATATATGGCAACGTTACTTTTAATAAGTAACGGGTACAAGTATTTTTAAAAAAAGTAACGAACATAAGCATTTATTTTTAAATTAAATTTTTTTTGTTTTTCAGAAAGCTTACCGAGTTTTTAAAAAAAGTAACGATTTCATTCGATATTTCCTTTACAAATACTTGTACTTTTTCCCTAAAAAAAGTAACGAAAGTACAAGTAAAAGTACTAAATTTAAAAAGTAACGAAGTACAAGTAAAAGTGCGTACTTTTTAATTGTACCGGCGGTACAAGTAACGAAAGTAAAAGTACTGCCATATATGATGTATTGCAACAGAAAAAATCTTGTAATTATACTTTCCTAAACCTAGGGGAGGACCCAAAAACGAAAAAAATAAATAAATAAATAATTCCCGTGAGATTTTTAAGAAAATGAAATAAAAAACTAACAATTATTATTAACTGCTACTTCTGCTCACAGTGTTTGTGATGAAAAGAAATGTGTTAATGTCCATTCATTCATTTTCCATAAACGCTTTGTCCAGTCAAATGATGATTGACCCGATGAACAAAAGATTCATGAAGTTGAACTTTCTGAATTGACTACTGACCTTGCTGTAAAGTGGGACAATTGAAAAATTAAGAGGATTAGAAAATGGCAACATCGATCATTTTAATTGAATCGTCTGCACAGATGAAAATAGGTTTTTTTTTCTTTTTAACACAAGGTTAATTCAATTTTTACAAAGTTTTCGCTTTAGAAATTCATTAATTTTTTTTATTTTTTATCCAGCAGTTTTAATGTATTCTTAAGAAATTTTTCTTTAAATAACATTGTTATTTATTATCGTACGTATTCATTATGTATGAGCAATATATTCATTAACAAGAAAAAAAAAGTTCCCGTCGACTTGTTTTAATAATCAGCTTAATTAACATAAAATTTTAATTTCTATTTTATTGCACAGTTTCTCTCTATGTTAAAAAATTGTAAGCACCACCGCCGGTTTTGGTTTTTCAGCTTTGCGATAAGTTTTTTTTTTTTGCAAGTAAAAATTATGCGAGCAAACTTTTTTTTATGTTCTAGTTTACAAAACTTTTAACTAAAACTTTTATTTTGTTTGATAAGATTTATAGATTTATTAGATAGTTAGATTAAAATTAATAGGCTTAAATTAAATAGCTTTTGTAAAATTGTATCTACCACTTCTTTAATTATCGACCTGAATTCTGCAACCCAACAATCATGATTTTTACAGAGCAATTATAAGATGCATAACATTTCAATATAGAATAAACTGTATCACAGACAGCCTATTATAAAAAGTTCCTCGTTTTATTTAACAAAACTGTTTGTTAAAAAATTTACTTTGTTTGATAAAATTTATGACTAATTACATAAAAAAAGTAATTATATAAAATATATAATACTATACAAAATATTTTAAATATTATATGAAATATTATACTATATTATTTAAAATAATTATTTTATATATTAAATTTTATATAAAATTATGTATAATAAAAATTATATTCATTATATATGTTCATCAAAAAAAATTGTAGTGAACATATATAATGAAATAACAAGCTGTATTATAGACGAAACATTATAGTAACTTTCTAGTTTTTGTTAACAAAGCATTTTAAAAAATATTTATATTTTAAAATGCTTTGATATTATGTTATAATAATTATAATAATAATAATAATTATAATTATATTATTGAAAATGAATTTATGTTATAAAATTAATAGTAAAATTTATAGCAAAAATTGTATGATAAAATGTATAGTTAATAATATAAAATATTACATAATTAGAGGAAATATTACATAAACTATTATGTAATATTACATAAAACTAGTGGGCTGCGCCCCCTGCTCGATAACGCTCACCAACCCCCGAAAATTGCTTCGCAAACTTATATGGTTTGCATCGCAAACCAAGCTCGCTTCTGTCGCTATTAACTTAGGTACATTGCAAATGCACACCACGTAAGAGAATTATATATATTAGACCATGTATGATAAAAATTATATTCATTATTTCATTGTATATGTTCATGAAAAAAAATTGTAACGAACATATATAATGAAATAAGAAACTGTATTATAGACGACACACTATAATAAATTTCTAGTTTAGTTAGCAAATCATTTTAAAAAATATTTATAGTTTGTCTGATTAAATTAATAGTAAAATTTTTAGCCAAAATTATATGATAAAATTTGTAGCTACAGTCCCTGGTCAAATTATCAGACGCACTATGAGAATCTACGCAAAATCTAAATTATCAGTTTTATTGTTTTTGCGCGACAGAAACCGGTTTGCACTTGTTTATGTTCGTATATAAATGGTTTAAATTGGACTATATATAATATAAATTCGACGATATATTATATAAATGTTTACTGTATTATATTATAATAATTAGACCCAATGATTAGACTCACTGTAGCGTTTTAATAATTCATCATAGCGTAGTTCATAGGCAATACCTAATCATTTGGCCAGGGACTGCAATTATAGGAAAAATTATATAATTAGCTGAAATATTACATAGTTATCTAAACTATTATATAGTATTGTACACCGAAGAGCCATTACATTATGACCACCCAGTTAATAACATGTAGGACCACCTTTAGCCCTCAAAACTGCCAGCACCCCCCGTGGCATTGATTCCACAAGATGCTGATAGGTAGCCTGAGGTATCTGGTACCACGCGCTCACCAACTGGTCCTGCAATTCCCTCACATTGCGAGGGCGCAGCGTGGCAGCACGAATTTGATTTTCCGAGTAGGACCACAAATGCTCCATTTGATTAAGATCAGGTGAATTTGGGGGCCAAGACATGACTTGAAAGCCACTGGAATGTTCCTCGACGATTCGACCCTTATGACACGGTTTATTATCCTGTTGGTAAACACCATCCCAAAAACTGTTGCCATGAAAGGGTGAACTATGTTCAAGTAGCTTACAGACGTCAGGGATTGTTCTATGAGAATGATGGGTCCTAATGTGCCCCATAAAAACATTGTTCCTGGGCGAGAAACCATGAAAACCTGGGCGAGCCCATTGTTATAGATGGAGGGTGGTCATAATACAATGGCTCTTCGGTGTATAAAACTATGTTTATATAGTAAAAAACTCTATATGTTCATCAAATAAAATACATATATTATGAAATAATGAACTGCATCAAATTATGACACATTTCTTATTTTAATTAACAAAATTGTTTCATAAAAAATTAAACTTAAAATTTAATCGTAAGTTTTTTTTATTTCAGTAACGCTATTCTTTGTGATTGAACGTAACATTTAATTCAGAATTGGCTTTTTGACTCGCCTGTTTTTAAAAGATTGCCGTGACTGCAAGCGATAAACAACATCACCATAACCCTGGGGAAATTCAAAAGGGGACAAAAAATCCTCCATCATTAAGAAATTTAATTAAACGAGGGCAAACATATCGACAGGTTTTTCATATTCATAAAAAAGTTTTGAAAAACAAAATTTACAAAGTGTCGCAGTTGAGTCGCAACTTGATTTCAGTCCCACTAATCACACGTAACATTCGATGTGTGTCAACTGGGGTGTGTGTTAAAATCAGCCGCGTAGAGACGACGACCCTCAGCAAATTCGTCCTAACAAATCTGATAAGGCACGGCCTTCACCCTAATTCTCTCTACACTCTCGCAATATCCTCAATGGAATTTACGAACGAATAAAAATTGTGAGTGAAGCAGCTTCATGAAATGTCAATCATTTTCAAAAATGTTACTAAAAAGGGGGGAAATTATTGTCTGGGTTTTTTACACCAAAAAGAAAATAGGGGAGAGTGGGGTCAATTGTAACATTTTTTACTTCACTATTTTTAACTAACAAAAAATCCCATGTATTATTAGTATTAATTGACAAACGAATTTACTTATTGTTACAATCTTCCCCAAGAAGCCATTTCAGCTTCATTTGTTAAAAACTATGCTTGTTAATTAACAAAACTAATATTTTTTTTAAACATTAATTAAGGTGTCCACTTACATATTCGGTTAATAATTTTTATTTGTTTAAATAAAATTACCTTGTTACAATATAATATTCTACTACCAAAAAGAGTACTTACGTAGCGTGAAAATATCTTTTGTGATGTAACTATTTCAAAAGTACATAAAAATGGTTGCCAGCAGGGTTGTACATGTAGATTTATTAAATACACCTTGTGCGCCACCTAGGAATCAAATCTAGAACCCGACACTAGAAATTTTTGCTCTGTTACAATCGTACCCTGTTACAATTGACCCCACTCTCCCCTACTGGATCATTTTTCAGAAGGTTCGTTTAAAAATTTTATTAGAATCGAGATCTTTTTCAGAAATATACATAAATATAAAATGCGTTAACATATTTACAACGTCAAAATTGGTTCGATGGTTCAGCAGTGATCCCCAAAGTGTGGTACGCGTACCCCCAGGGGTACGGGAACAGTTTAGCGGGGTACGCGTCCTTATGCGAAATATCTTTCAACAAATGAAAATTTAAAAAAAAAATTATGTAAAAACAAAGCTGGCCATGAAAATTTACGATAACGTATTTTTTCATTGGTTATTTTTTGCAGAGTTAACAGTTAATAATGAGTGGTGTCAACAGCCAGTTCTGATTTTCAACTTTTGTGCAATTTTTTTATTGTAAAAATTACATTCATTTTTTATGAGTGGTACACAGCGTTACGAAAAATTTAGAAAGGGTACGCAAAACTCATAAATTTGGGAAACACTGGATCAGGGGATAGAGCGTTTGCCTTCCAATGAGGTGGCCAGGGTTCGAATCTCAGCGATGGCTGGTCGGAACGAATTCCGCATCCGGATCGCGCCGACCACAGTGCTGACGTAAAATATCCCGTCTAGTGGTAGACGGATCATGGGTTAGAGTCCCCTTCACATCAGGCTAACCATAAATGGATCTCGTGGTTTTCCTCTGCATGTATCGCACATGTGGGTTAGTTCCATCAAAAAAGTCCTCCATGAAAGCTAATTTATTCCCAAAGCTTGATCCAGGAGTTCATTTGTCTTCTGGATTGGGTTCAAAATGACAAGGCTACGGAGTTGAACATAAGTAGTCGTAAACCCAAAAGAATTGGGTCGGCTGTTTAACGAGGGGTATAAAAAACAATACATTAAAAAACTTTTGAAATCTCTTTAAATTAATAACTTTCCACACAGCGAAAGGCAGAAAAATATTTTTAACTATCTGTAACAGAAAATGTACGTTCTTGTGATTGAAATAAATTCATTAAGAAAGTAAATGTTTTACTTTTTAATCTCTAAAAAGAAGAATTTAAAAAATATTTTTTTTTAAAACAAATTATTATTTTTTTTTATTAATAATATTCAAAATGTAACTCAATTTCTCAAATTTTACTGTGGTCATCTAAAACTATTACAATTTAGGTAAATGCCAAATTTCAGGCTCTCCACCTACAGTCGAACTGTAAATATCCTGATTTTGAAGAAAATGATTTTAAAATTTCCGGATTCTTGTTTGTTGAATTCAGTGAATAAGTGCCACAGAAAAAAAATTAATAACTTTTCAAGCTCATGTACATATATATAAGATTTCGGTCTTTCGCCGTGATATATATATATAATTTTTTAACATTTTAGCACGATTACCCTCAGATGGGACTGTCTCATTCCAAAGAAACAAGATCAGGATTCTCATTGGTTTAACATTCTAGTAAATTAAAATTTTAAATTACTTTATATTTATTTTTTGGTGTAGCTCTATTTTATTTTGAAAGCATGTTTAAATACAATTAAATTAAAATTAATAAAGCAAAATAATCTAAAATATGAACAATCAGCGTCCCCACCCCCTCCAACGGGCCGCGGTGAAATTATCGAACGTTGACAGGTCCGCGGTGATAAAAAGGTTCTGCTATAAATAATATATTTCGTAATATCAAGGAATTTTGAATTGTTTCATCAAATGTGTATGCATTCAAAATATTCAACTTTATCTTAACTACAGATTTATTCTAAATATAGGTTTTGCTTAACTTCTATATAATGTCAATTTCAATTGACAATATTCCTTACGAAATAATGTCATTTTTTAATTTCTTCTTTCAAATAGATCACTTTGCAATCGACAGATTAAAGGAAAGATTATTTTTTTTAAATGTATTTTAGTAGCTCAAACGCTAGCAGAAAAAATTATATCTGGTCATACACAAACAATGAACCTTTCGTTGTTGTTGTTACTTTTGACATCTATTGTTATGCAATTCAGCCTGCGTGCAATGATCCAACAATGACGACACGCGAGTATTTCCAACAAAAGAACATGGGGGGATTTTCTTATTAAAAATGCGTCACTACAAAAGAAAAATGCTAGATTTTGTGTCTTTTTGAAGAAAAAAATATTACATTTCGTTGTTTGCTTTTGTAATAAAATGCTTTTCGAAACATCTTTATACAATCGAATCAACAATAATCTCTCTTATTTTATTATTCATTCAACTTTTATTAAAAAGCTGAACGAAATATTCTTCTAATAAACTGACTTTTATAGTAATATGCCGTTTTTTAAAAAATTATTTTTATTATAAACTATAATCACGGTATTATAATAATTTTTTTAATAATATACTACACTATATACTAATTGCTCTGAATTTAATTTTGCCTGTACCCTATAAAAATATACTATATTGGTTAAATAAAATTCAGAGCAGTGAAGTTTTTGTTGACAATGCGTTGAAATCATTTTTACGTATTTAAATATTGATTTAATGCTCTCCTTGACCTTGATAGTGAAGATAAGATATGGCAAGGGTATTCTTTCGATGTTTTCAAACACTGGAATAGAAGAGATTACATAGTTACTTGAAACAGGTGAAGGTTGCTTTCAAATGTATATATATATATATATATATAGTAATCATCTATTACCGCACTATTAGCGATAAATCATCTATTGCCGCACAATGTTGGAATCTTGGGCATACATTTAATTTCGCTAATGCTAAAATTCTTTCCCCCCCCCTGGTCACACCAGCTCATTATTTTGATGCCTAGAAATCTTGTTTCATTCATATGAATGCCAATTTCCTTGTTAACTTCTCATCACCTCTCCATAGAACGTGGAAATGCATTTTGCGCTGATTAGCTCCTCTGGGCTACTTCGGTTTTTCTAGTTTAGTGTTTCATATTTATTTATTTTTCATTTCGTGTCTCATTCTCGGCTGTCGTGCTTTTTTTTTTTCTTTTTCTTTTTCCTTTTTTTCTTTTTCCTTTTCCTTTTTCCTTTTCCTTTTTTTCTTTTTCCTTTTTTTTCTTTTTTGTTCCTTAGCAACTTAACATTTTCTGTGTTAAGTCACTTTTATTTTCATTATTCACGCCTGGCGAGTCTTGAGAATATGCGTTTTTTTTAATCGCTCGTTACATGTTGACATTCATAACTATTCATACATATGAGCCCTAATGGCTTCTGATAGAGCATTCACCTTCCAATGAAGCAAACCGGGTTCGAATCCCAGTGATTTCTGGTAGGTACGAATTCCGCATCCGACTCACACCGACTACACTGCGGACGTAAAATATTCTCAGTGGTAGACGGATCATAGGTTAGAGTCCCCTTGCTAAATATGGGAGGATTTCGTGGCTTTCCTTTCCATGTAACGCAAATGCGGGTTAGTTCCATAAAAAAAGTCCTCCACGAATGTCTCCCAATCGTTGATCCAGGAGCTCCCTTGTCTTCTGGATTGGGTTCGAAATGACAAGTTTAGGGAGCTGAAGATTAGTAGCCGTAAACTCTAAATTTGGTCGGATGTCGGATAAAATAAAAGTATTTTTGAAGGGAATGAAATTTTACAGCATTAAGTATGAATAAATCGCATTTTGTAGTTCGAGAGAGCAGAGTTTAAAAATTGAACTGCAGACAGTATTTTAGGGTTGAGTTCCCCTTTTTGATATTATTTTTTTCAGGAAAAAAAGAAAACATTCGGAAAATATTTTTCCTCATTCACTTTCTTTTCCGTTACTTAATGAACCTCTTTAATGAAAGTTTTTAGAATCCTTGCTAAAAATGAAATCAAAAAAATTACACATTGAAAATCACAAATTAACATTCGATCCATGAAAAAAAAAGAAAAAATACATAAATCTTTTGAATCACAAGCGAGGAAGGAAGCACGAAAAACATCAAATCAATCCCCTTTAATGTAAATTAAAAAAAAAAAAAAAACATTAAAGTAACCCATTTTTAACCTTTTCTATCTCGTTTTTCTGTATTAAACTATATTAGCACAATTGCATGCAAAAGTCTCCGACAAATAAATTTTTTAAAACATTTTTCAGCTTTTGGCTGATTAATAATAAATAATAACAAATGAACGAAAATAATGAGCTAAATAATAATAAATGAGCGAAAAATAAATCATTTATATTTTTTTTCATTATGTATATTAACTGATTTCAAATAAAGACATACTGTTACTTCTTTATCATTGTACGCTTAAATAATTATAAACACATTATCTAAAATAATCTACACTATTTTAGTGCATAAAGTAACAATTTAATTTCAGTTTTTTTTTTAAAAATATAAGTAGGAAATTTAATATAAAAACTGAAAAATAACATAGTATTATTCATTCTTTGCAGCACAATAATGAAGTGGCAGTAAAGTTATTCATGCTAGAAACATCCCGGTTGAAAACCTTCGATGGATAGGCTTTACTTCATTCTTGATGTTTTCTTACCCTGCGCTCGTTTCATAGATGTCATAAGAGATTAAGGTCTGGAGATGGACTAGGCCACTGCTGCACAAGATTTGCATTGATTCTATTCAACCTCACACAGACCCCTTCACGTTGTTCAGGGACCCCAAAATCAATTTTAATTTTCCACGGAATGATCCCTGGCCTTCCATGGGTCAACCGTTTATTTGCTGCTCTTCCTCAAATGTTTCTTTTTGTGGCATGGCGAGAGGCCTTATAAGTAGACAGCAATGGTGCTTGCATTAAGAAGGGATATGAGCTGAATCTATTCTTAGTGCGCATATTGATAAATATTGGTTAATATCGATAAATATCGTCGTAGTATGCGCAATGCCTATGAAGACTTCCAATCGACGTGCATTGCAGTTCTTCGGACAATTTATGCCTGCAGCTCATTGCTACAAAATTTTTAGAAGCTCAGCATACAATTTCAAGCATTGTTCCACTCATTCACATAAACATATCAACTTTTATTTGACAACGTATTTCATTGGGATTGGCTTATTTTTTGGAGAGAGTTTTTTTTTCTTCTTCCTAAATTGTAATTTTTCCATATTGTATGATGACCAGTGTTATATTTATTTGTTCAGCACGTTTGTTCATCCTAGAACCTGAAAATCCAATCAAAAGTTGTTCAGAATATTCTTTCTTTATTTCATTTACTTGTTTTATTTTATTTATTTATTTATTATTATTTTGCCCACGCGCTGGTGCAGTGAAATATTGCTATTTGGGAATAGTCATAAAAAGTAGAATATGCGATAAAACTAGTGTTATATTCATCTCCCTCTTTATGTGTTTTTAAATGATTAAATTTTGAACGTTTCCAACTTTCATTGTTGAACATGCAAAGAATGAAAAAACGCGTTCAATTAATTAGAAAATGTTATTTCAATATCGCCCGGTTAATTGATATTCCCGCCTACTCCTTCCTCCTCAGGTCATTCAAACCTTGTTTGCAGAAGAAATAGAAAAACCCGTATTTATAAATATGTTTTAACTTAATTTGCGGTTTCTCCTGTTCTCAATTCATATTTTTCGTCCATTCGTTAAAGAATCTAAAATGAATTCGTTCGCAGAAGTAGGTTGTCACTTCAAAGCCACAGCTGTTTCATATATGAACGAACTCTATAGAATCGTTTGACCTTATAAATTATCGTCTGCTTTTTCACTTTTGTTTCTCCATTCTTCTACGAAATTGATTTTATAATAAATGATTGATTTTTGAGATAATTTCTTAGAAAAAAACTCCCATTCTAACCGCGTTTTTCATAACTTTGTTTAATACTTCGATCCATCAAGTTTTTTTTTTCCTTTAAAAAAACGAATGCTTTTAGAATGTTTCTTTATTAATTTTTGCTGGTAATGATGTTTCTTGTAGGTTTATTTATTTTTACCATCTTTTCGTTTCGTGGAAAATGTATTTAGATAAAATCTTTTTTCTCAACATACTCTTAATATGCTTCGAATATACTAATTGGGTTAATGGTTTATTGAAATTAGCTTTTTTTTCTCGGTCACTATTTAACTGATACCGTTTGAAATTGAGATTTGGAAGTATTCACAGCCTTTTTTTTTTTTTTTTTTTTTGNTTTTTTTTTTTTTTTTTTTTTTTTTTTTTTTTTGTGTGTGTGAAAAAAATATACAAAGTTTTTAATCTGACAAAATGTTTTTTATAATAATAAAATAAATTTTGTGTTATAAATTTTTATAAAACAAAATTTAAAAGTTACATTTTCTAATGAGGCGTGTCTTAGAAGGTAGACCATAGTTTAATTGAGAAACGTTGCCTTGAATATTTTGATCGACGATTAAAAAAATTGCTTTCAAGCCTTAAGATACTTCGATTGACACTAAGAACAATTGATTATTCCAACTAATTGGAAAATGGCCGAAAATGACGATGAACTTGATTTGGCGATATTATGGCGTTAAATTCTGAATTCAACTGTCAAAAGAAACAGTAAAAAAAACACTCATCAGTATTGCGACTTCCAATTAAAATTCAATAATATTTAGCATAGCATAGTATTTAGTATAGTATAGAATAGTATAGTATAGTATAGAATAGTATAGTATAGTATTTAGACTAGTATAGTATAGTATTTAGTATAGTATAGTACAGTATAGTATAGTATAGTATAGTATTTAGTATATAGTATAGTATTTAGTATATAGTATAGTATTTAGTATAGTATAGTATAGTATAGTATTTAGTATATAGTATAGTATTTAGTAGCAAGTACTCTCGAACACTTTAATATTTTTTCTAGTCACTAGCGTCATCTGTTAGCAAACTTTTTAACCAATTTTAAGGTCAGATGAAAATAAATTATCTAGTTTCCTGAACAGAAAGCAGCAAGCCTTAACTTTTTATCTCCTTCCATTTTCAGAAACAGATTTCACAAACCGTTGATCAATTTTTGGAACTGAAATCTATTCATGTATATAATGGAGAGAAACTCCTGTATTACTTTTTTTGACATTATTATAAGTTTGGAAATTCTAGAGCAGCAAAGAGAAATGACTGTTTTTGAACTTTGTTTCCTATTTTTTGTTGCTTAAAATGACGTTTTAAGATTTAACATTCATAAAATCTCCACTATTTTACTAATTATAAATGCCCTAAAGTTAAAAATATTTTGAACCGAATGCTGTATCTTATTTTGAGCTATAATGTGCTTTGTTTTATTTTATATCATTTTTGATCCCGTACAATTAAAGTATTCACTTTAATTAAAGTATTCATTTCGCATTTCTGTTGCTCACTAAAATATTTATCTTTTTTTTATTTTTTTTATCCTAGAACATTAGAGATAATTTATTTTCAAATACACTTTTTGTTACATGATGCGATGAGAAAACTAGTATTTTTTCACCCATTTTTTTATTTATTTCGATAAATCTAGTTTTCTTTTTTTTTTTTTTTTAACAAAAGGAAATATTTTAATTTTTAAAAGTATTAGTTTTTAATGAATATTTATATTTAAAATAGTTTAATTTAGTGCAAATATATTACTACGTTGGTTGATAAAAAAAAAAGAATTAAGATAATAAAAAAAATAATTAAAAGAATTTAATTTCATGCAAATATATTACTAACTCGACTGATAAAAAAAAATTCTGCCTGATATGTTTGCTTTGAAATTATTATAATTACCGTCAACCAAAAGTTTGAATTACATTATAACTATACAACTATTTGAATTACAATTTTAAAAATATTATCTTTCATGCTATATTTTTATTTTATTTCAATTTACGTATTAAAATAACCCTTAACTAAAACTATTGTAAGATAGCATTATTAAAGCAAATATCATTCCAATGAGGTAAGTGTACTAATTTGGTACTTTGCAAACCCATCACAAATATTAATTATTTATTAATTTATATTAAAGAAATTTATATTAAAGAAATTTAAATTAAAATACATAAATTAATATAAAATGAATGATTAAAAATGCTCTAATGTCTCATTTATATTTTGATAATGTATATTGGATCAAATTCTTCTTCAACATATGGTAAAAACAATCATCAACATTTTCTACTCGTGGTCATTCACCCACTTCATACAGGGCTTTTAAAAAATGCTTAAAGGTGCTTATTTCGATTTTTGTTTTTTAAAAGCCCTTTGAGATGCTTTTTTCATGCGGCGTTTTTATAAAGTGCTTCATTTTCCCTTTTCAAAAATGAGATTTTGTTTCGTTACCATCTCGATTTTCGCCACGCATTCTACAAAAGCGTGCTTTTCACATTGTTCTATTCAACATTTTCACAATTCATTCAACCACAATCCATTTCGGCGTACCGTCAGTCCGTAGCGTATGAAAGCGCCAATGATTTCACGCTTTCATACGCTACTTGTTTGATGAAATATTTACGGTCAGTATGTGCATCTAGTGAGCTGGGTTTAGTGAGATTATTGCTCTCCCATGTGCAACTCAGCTGTTTGCAAGATATTCTCAATTTCAGACTTCATTTTCCACCCTCTGATATCGAACCGAAAAATCTCTCGATCATTTTATAATGGCTCATACAATCTAGAAAAAGAGTTCTTTGTGAGAAACTAGATATTTTTTCATGATCACGTAAAATCTTTGAAAATTATCTTGTACTTTGTTAATGTAGGGTAAACCAACCAGTGAAGGAACACTACCCAGTGGAGGAACATTTCACATATATTGATTAAAAATAGGAATTTGAAAATTTTTCTTTAGATTGATTGGAACGATAGCTTACTGCCAAACAATAGGAAGTCATCTAGCAATGTTTTGGATTACCCGGTCACATATACTTCTCTGGAAAAAATTTTCTTATTATCTCTGCAACACCTTGTTTCCTTGAAAAAATTATAAGGTGAATGTTTGTATTTATATGTTTGAAGTGGAATTAATTACATGTCATAGTTTTATTTCTCTCACTGTGAAAAAGAGAATTCAAAATATAGATATTGAAGTTACGTTTTATTTTTTTTAAGCATCGTAGCAAAATAAAGTACTGAAATACTCACTGGATCACCAAACGATGAAAAACCAGTGAAGGAACAAGTGTTCCTTTACGGGGTTTTTTCTAAGTTAATGAAAATAAAAGATAAACTTTAATTTTCTTGTACCTTTAGTGATGTTCCGCATCAAAAGCATGTTAAAAATACGAAAAACAACTTCTAACCAGTGAGGGAACAGGCATGTTCCTTTACTGGGCATAGATTTCCCAGTGAATGAACAGTATGTGTTAATATGTTGACACTTTAATTTTCAATTCATGATTATAAAAAAAGTAACATTTTCCAAGTATTTATATATTAT
>NC_092208.1:247363-253867 GCF_043381705.1 Parasteatoda tepidariorum
GTCACATGCCAAATCTAGCTGAGGTGGCTCAACATATAGCGCTTTTAAAAACGGAAACTGAAAAAACCAGAGAGCATCCGCTGCGGCAATCTCATACTATTAAGCTAGGCAGAAGTGAGTAGTCTTTGTCGATAGATCTCTATTTTAATATTTTGTCGAAAGCGCTTTTTTTCACGAATTTATTGGACGATTTTTGATTTATATCACGAATTATACTATAGCACATTTCTAGTAGGTTTAACGAATTACATGTCATTTATTTGAATTCAAATTTACTTTAATCACTTAGTATTTACTAAAAAGATGTAAATTTTTTTTAAAAAAAAAGTTTTTATATGGATTTGAATGATTGTTTTGAATTCTTAGAATTTTGTGCATTTGCAATGTACCTAAGTTAGTGGCGAGCGAAGCAAACTTGGCTTGCGAAGCAAACCATATAAGATTGCGTAGCAATTTTCGAGGGTTGGCGAGCGTTAGGGAGCAGGGGGCTCAGCCCACTAGTAATATAATAAATATTCTATATCTCATTGATCTATCGTCTAATTGATTCAATCGTCGAATTTATATTATATATCGTCTAAATTAACCAACTGATAAAGGAACGAGGGCAAACAATCACATAAAAAACAATAAAGCTGTCCTCGAGAACTTTTTAAACCAATTGAAAAATTTTTGCACACAATTATAAAACTCGTTTGCCAAAAGATAATTCCATACAAAACACAACTTTTAGTAAATATTTATTATTTCATTTAAAAATAGTCAAAAAAAAAAAATTATTTTAAGGCATGCAATTTTTACATTATTTCAAGGAATGTCACTTTTAAGTGGGAAAATAAAATGTGACGAAGTCGGTCAAATAGTTCCTGAGAAATCAATCTCTGAAAAATTCGCTCTTTTCAAAAATTCTGTTTCTCAGGAAAGGGCTGGAGGTCACTGAACTTTCTTTACAAGAGCATTCGAGGGGTTGGAATTTTGTAGCAAAAAGCACTCTAACGGGGTTGGAGTACCCACGTAGCACGATACATAAATCAAACGCAAATTTTTAAAAATTGGTAACATCAATACGCATTATACGTAAATTTTACGTATTAATGACGGAATGATATTACCATTGAGTTATTTCATTTAAAAAAAAAAGCTTTTGTGTATTTTACGTAACGGAATGGATTTTCGTATATTTGACGAAAGAATATTTATTTTTTAAATAAATATATAAATTTTATAAATTTGCCTTTTAAATTTCGGTAAGAATTTATTAACGCACATTTTCTGTTTTTTGGATAGCCAATTTCTTCTATAATCTGACGTTACAACTTATGTAAATTTTGACACATTGTTAACGTAAATAATATGTTAAAATAACGTAATCATTCTTACCTAGTAGAAAGTGATTGGTAAAATATTCTTAAACTAAACGAATTTGTTTACGTAAAATATTACGTTAATTTTTCCGTTTTTTGGATAACTACTTTTTTGCTATGGTGAGTGGCTGGGTGGGGCAGTTGGTTTGTCGTCGGCCTTCTGAGCCCAAGCGGTTCGATCCCCGGCCCAGACACCGGATTTTCGGGAGGCAGAAAATCCTCAGCGGCCATGTCGTATGATTATGCGGCATGTAAAAGATCCCTGGAGTGCCTCATTGGCTCCTGGCATTTCCGGCAAAATTAAATTCCTAGTGCACTTTAGCATCCAAATAGAGTCTCGGTGCTGCCATCTAGTGTGGCAGAAACTAGACGTCCAAATTAACATGACCAGCGGTATCTCACCCATTGTGGTGGTCTTGAAAGAGTGGATACCACTTCTGGAGAACGCACTAGGTCTGCTCATCGGTAAGACCGATTGTGCAGTTCATTGGAAATAATAAAAAAAAAAATAAAAAAAAAACCTTTTTGCTATAATTTGACGTTACAACTTACGTAAATTTTGACGCATTGTGGACGTAAATATTATATAAAAATAACGTACTCATTCTTACCTAGTAAAAAGTGGTTGATAAAATATTTGTGATATAAACAAATTTGTTTACGTAAAATTTTACGTAAATTTAACGTATTTTGGATTACCAATTTTTTTTTTTTTTTTTTTTTTTTTTTTTTTTTTTTTTTTTTTTTTTTTTNTTTGTGTTTTTTTTTTTTTTGCTATTGTTTGACGTTTCAGTTTAACTTAAAATTTACGAATCTTTCAAAATCCCTTGATAAGTGTTCCCAACACTTAATCAAGGCCTCTTTTCAACGCTTAGTAAAACTTAAAGGTTAAATATACGTATTTTTTGACGTAAAACGAATAGTTCTCTGCTTCTACGTAACGAGATATCAAAACTTGGGTTCATCTTTTTAAAATATGTCTGTACGAACATAGAGGAATGGAGTGATGTCATAAAAATGTCTTCCAACAATCGAAAATAGGCGGTTACTATCGAGCAAAATATCATTTTGTTTAATGGAAAGAAATTCCTTCTTTCACTTATTGAAGGGGTCAGGAGGAAGGAACCGCTACTTTTCGTGACATTCCACTCACGACATTCCATCGTGGGAAACGTTCTTTCTTTTTATTCTCATTTGGAAAGAATACCTTCTATTAATGGAAAGAGATCATTTCAGTTTTTAAAAAGGAATCTATCGAATGCAACTCCCATTCAAAATATATCAGAATAATATTTTTTTTTCATCATACGAAATAATGAAATTTTTTTTTATTTTCTAGTGTTGTCGTAGGCCAGTGCTTCCCAAAGTGTGGTACGCGTACCCCCAGGGGTTTAGGGAACAGTTTAGCGGGGGTCCGCGTTCTTATGCGAAATAGCTTGCAACAAACGAAAATTTCAAAAATTTTTATTTAAAAACAAAGCTAGCAGCGAAAATTTACAATTACGTATTTTTCTATTGGCTATTTTTTGCAGAGTTAACAGTTAATAATGAGTGGTATCGACAGCCAGTTGTGATTTTTAACTTTTGTGCAATTTTTTTATAGTAAAGGTTTGTAATAAGTTCTACTTATTTTGATTATTTTTATAAAATATAATTTTTATCCCTATAACTGTTATCACAGCAAAAACAGTATCATCTTTCTCACTGATGCAAATAAACTTGTTAATAAAACTTTGTACCAAAAAAGAAAAATAAACATATTTTAAAAAAATACATAATTTTTTTTACACAGCGTTACGAAAAATTTAGAAAGCGTACGCAAAAGTCATAGATTTGGGACACACTGTCGTAGGCCATGAAGACAAGGACGGTGATGGTTCTTGTTTTCCAGTGGCGCCATCTACGGCCAAGAATTTGAATTCCACCACCCATTCATTCATCCGCAGAGCGTCGTTTTGACCTGAACCAGAGAAGGATCCATCTCCAATCCAGTCACCCCAGTCTAATGTGTTATGGGAACGTAGAGGACTTTGTGACCCGACAGATTTAACGTGCACCGGTCGCCATTTACTACATGGGGACTCTTCGACCTACCTGATTTGAACTCATCTTTTCACGAACGCGAATCCAGCGTCCTGCCAACCAGGCTATCCCTGTGTAGTAAATGGTGACTGATGCACGTTAAATCTGTCGAGTCGCAAAGTCCTCCATGTTCCCATAACAAATCAAAACCTCTGGGAGTACTGATCCAGGAGTTTCCTTGTCTTCTGGATTGGTTCAAAATCACAAAGCTACGGCGTTGAACATTAGTAGTCGTAAACCAAAAAATTGGGTCGGCTGTTCAACGGCGGTCGTAAAATAAAATAAAAACCAGGCTATCCCGGCCTCTTACGTGTTGTGTAATCGAGCCATTCAGTCTGTCTAGGTTTTTTCTGAGAGGTGCCTATTTTGTGAAAATTTAGACGCAATTTGCGAAAAATTAAAAATTATATTAAAAAATCAGCACAGGCCGGGATAGCCTGTCGGTAGGGCGCTGGGCCCATGTCCGAGAGTTAGTGGGTTCGAACACCGCCGGTCGAAGACTCCCCGTGTAGTAAATGGTGACTGATGCACGTTAAATCTGTCGAGTTGCAATGTCCTCCATGTTACCATATGAAATCAAGACCTCTGGGGGTACTGGATTGGAGATCGATCGTTCTCTGATTCATGTTAAAATTACGATCTCTGGATGAATGAATGGATGTATAAATGGTGTGACGTATGGGTGTGGCAGAAGTCGAATTCTTGGTCATAGATGGCGCCACTGGAAAAACGGGAGAAATCACCCCCTCTGCCTAAAACGGGTATGCGAATACAACAACACAAAAATATGTACTTATCGTTTCTTAAGGGATACAAAAATAAAATTTTAAGAAAAAGTATTTTGTGAAATTCTTAAAATTGAATTTGTGACACTACCGTTTTTCCTAAAGTTGAATTTGTGAAGGTACCGTTAAACGGTAATAAATTTGACTTGGACAGACCCCTGGTAATGCATATATATACTCAGGAATGCCATCAGCCCCGCTCTCTAAAAGAAGTTTAAATGAGTAGCTAATTAAATAGTAAAACTTGTATAAATAGTTTAACACCCACTATTTCAAAGTGTCAACACGAAATAACTGTTGCGTTTCAAACGATGCTTTGATTTTTTTTAATGTGTAGGGGGAGGGGGGATACTATTCAAAATGAAACATACTAAAAAATTACTTACATTTTGCTACCACTGGAAAATATTTTTTTACAAAGCGAAACAAAATTGCAATCGTTGTATGCTAACCATGTTTTTTGAGGAATTTATTTTCAAACAAACTAAAAATCACTAGTTAAAAATGTGTCCGTTTTTTTTTCTTTTAAAGATAAAAATTAAAAATCACTAGCTAAAAATGTGTCCGTTTTTTTTTTCTTTTAAAGATAAAAATTAAAAATAACTATCTAAAAATGTGTCCGTTTTTTTTCTTTTAAAGATAAAAATTAAAAATCACTAGCTAAAAATGTGTCCGTTCTTTTCTTTCTTTTAAAGATAAAAAAATTTAATAAAAACTCATTGTTCAATCTTTAAAATATATAAACAGAATATTTAATTTTGTCCACATTTTTAGAACATGTTATAAAAATAATAATTTATTTATTAGGCGACCTTGCTTAATAGTTGCTTCTTCCCGAAACCTGATCATCAGAAGAGAGAGGCATGCAGGCTGTTGTTATGGCAACGATGCGGAAATAGTTCATTAAAAGTGGATCAGACAGCGGTGGTTTAATGAGTACTTCTTGGTTTCTAAACACTCGTCTCAACGTCATTCTTGTTAAAATAGCTCTTTATGTTGACACTGGATTGCTCATTCTGAATAAAGATTTTCACATCATCATCTATTCATTTTTTCAAACAGACAGCAATTTTCACGATTTAATTATATTACCAGTGAGGGAACAGGCATGTTCCTTCACTGGGCATAGATTTCCAACTGAATGAACAGTATGCGTTAATATGTTGACACTTTAATTTTCAATTCATAATTACAAAAAAAAGTTAACATTTTACAAGTATTTATATGTTGTAATTTCAAGAATAGGCTTGTTTTCAAATATTTGTATAGCTTATGAATTCATAAAGAGCATTACAAAAATGACCAAAATTAAGTGTTCATTCACTGGTCAGAGCTGTTCCTTCATTTGATCTTCTTACTACTTGTTATTTGAACCTCCAAAACTTTAAAACAATATTATGTAAGTTCTCTACAATTTTTTTTTACATAATTTACAATTAATAACAAATATGTAGACAGTGTCATTTAACTAAAATCACGAATTTTGAAATTAATATGATTTTTTAAAAGGCAAGCGAAGCTTAAGTGTTCCTTCACTGGTTAGTTTACCCTATAAGAGTGTCTCAAAATATATTTTGAGTGCTTAAGAAGTTGTTTACTTTTCATTTAAATGTTTTGCTTTCGTAGCCTTTTCATAACACTTATTTTAAAAAGTGCGTTTA
The DNA here is from genome assembly GCF_043381705.1 of Parasteatoda tepidariorum. Lineage (NCBI taxonomy): Eukaryota > Metazoa > Arthropoda > Arachnida > Araneae > Theridiidae > Parasteatoda > Parasteatoda tepidariorum. Next base: position 253,256 of record NC_092208.1, read on the forward strand.
GAGAACAACCCAACGGTTTTTTGACTCGTCTCTGACTGACACTTCATCAGTCCCACAAATTACTTTTTAAAAAGCGAAGGAACAACATGGCACTGACCATTATTGCAAAACCAATAACAACCAACTCTTAGATATAATGGAAATTAATTTGCTCAGAGAACGTGATCGGTCAATTTCACTTATCAACTCCCATTTGACCGTTATTCCTTCTTATGAAAGATAAGAAGAGAGGAAATTCATTCGGAAAGAAGAGAGGAATTCCGTTTCCACGAACTTCATTCCCTTTGACCTGTAAATGTTCTTTGGAACGAAAGAAAATATTACACAAATGAGAGTTTCTTTTTTTTTTTCTTCGCTGCAAATGGATTTAAAATAGAACTAAAAATAATATCGGAGAATTGAAAAGAAAAACAGAGCTCATTCAGCGAAGTGTACAGTTCCACGCCAAATGATTCGACTTATTCTAAGATTCTATGTAAAATCTTAATTATCAGGTGATACTCTATAACAGCTTTATTGATTTGACACGACTGTTTATGCTCGTGTATCAATTCTTTAACAGTGTAATGCAATACGTTCAAAATAAATACAAATAGGAAGTATGTAAAAAAT
>NC_092208.1:254367-269830 GCF_043381705.1 Parasteatoda tepidariorum
GCCCGGGAGTCGACAAAGTGTAAAGTCGCTTCCAGGTGACACCTCCCTTTAAAAGAATAAGAACTAAAATACAAATGTAATTTAAAATGTTATTTTCATTTAATAACAAAACGTTATTGACCTTAATTATTATTTATTTATTGTTAATTTATTAATTAAATAGCTGAATGGGAGGGAGAGGGAGTCAGTTGCAATTAATCAACAACACTACAAAATCCAGCACAAAACTTTAAGATAAATATTGACACAAATAATAATACTATAATTATTCCTATGTTTTTATTATTTGTTGTTCGTCTGAATGACTTTATATTATTAAATTAAGCAAAACATGTTATCCCATCAAAATAAAGATTAACTGTACTCTGTATCATCTGGCATAACGCTCTTGCTCGAGGCAACTCATAGGATAATTAAAATGTACCACAATCAAGCTCTTTCCTCCTTTAATTGGAGGGTGCACGATATCGATTCATAAAGTGAACTTTGCGCACAGGTTTTGGAGGTACCTTTTGCAGAGGATCAAAATTGTGATGGTGCACCTTCTGATCATTCTTAGAGAGTTCCGCAGTGGAGTGACCCAGTAGAACACCTAAGTCAAGCCTCACTGGTTGGGGTCATTAAGTGGGTGGGTGATCACTTTGATAAGCCTGTGTAAGGACCGAGGGTGTGCGGTATTGGTCCTCGTTAAACCGTAATGCGCTCAACTTCGCACGCAGTTCGTCTTATTAACTAAAAAATGTACGAACCATTCTTAGGGATGTTTCCCACTTTGTTTTTCAACAAAAACAAATGACAGACTAGAGTTTAAACAATTTATTTTCCTAAAACAACATATGCAGTGAAAATTTACAAACAAATGATGTCGTCCCTCAAAGGGGACATTAATGTGAGCAACAACAAAAAAGGAAATCACAGCTGACGAATCACATTTTGACAGAATATGTATATACACAACACTTCACCGTTTCTTATCAAAATAAGCATTAGCTTATGAAATATGAATACTGTAAATAATAAGGAGATTCAAATCTTTGTTATGTCATGAAAAAAGCTATTCAGCGAATGAAGAGAAAAATAAGTCAGTCAACCTAAGTGGGAAAGTTTTAAACTTTTACCCTTGTAAAAAACTAGAATGGGTTAAAATATTATTTATTAAAATAAAAACTAGCACTTTTGAACACACGAAAAAAAGAAGATCAGATGTTCAGTTGATAACAATTTTGCTTAAACAAAACTACTTTTTAAAACAGAGATTCTCAACCTTTTTTCTTACAACAGTACGTTTATTAAGGCAGGGGTCTGTTTAGAAGAAATTTGGGTCCCTTCACAAAATATTTAAACTTAAAAACGGACCCTTCACGAAACATTTTAACTTAAAAACGGACCCTTCACAAAATAATTTAATTCAAAAATAGACCCTTCACAAAATATTTTAATTTAAAAACGGACCCTTCACAAAATAATTTATTTTTTAATCGGACCCTTCACAAATTTGTTTATCTTCATTATTGTTTTGTTAATCGAATAAAACATTCCCAGGAAGGGGAGAAAGACAAATGTAAACGAACTAAGTTTTGTCTTCGGCAGAAGCTTTTTCCATTATTTGTCCGAAATGAATATTCTGCGCTCAGCAGTATAGGTTAAATACCAAATATTTGTGTGTTGCATCTCTAATTGAGTAGCAGCAATGGCAATTTATTTTTGAAAATTTAAATTTTTTTATTATAATTTTAAAGTGTAGAGCATAATCTTGTATCTATTTACAATTCAAAAACTCCTTGAAATTTTTTTTTGCAATAACAGGACCCTATTTGCACAAATTTACAAAAGCAAGACCCTGGTTGAAAGAATGTGACTTAAAGTTTATTTTATATTCACAACGGCCCTTTCACAAAATGTCTGGACAGACCCCTGATTAAGGGATTAATTACAAGCTAATAACAATACTCTTAATGAGAAATTTAAGTTTGATGTTTTTGGATAATTTCATTTATATTAGATCGGTCATAAATATTGGATCGGTATTGCTACTCTCATATCGTCTTCTACTTTTAACAATCTCTATCTTTTTTTTCCTTTTATGTTGGTTAATACTGAAAATTCGAATTCACACAAATAAGATGTTGAATACTGCAATATTTTTAAAATTTTCTTTTTTACATTAACTATTTTTTTTTTGCGTAATTCCTCGTTAACTTGTTTTTTACTAATAATATTGTTAACTTGTTTTTTTTTTAAAGTTATTCTTTGATAATTTGTTTTTATAACTAATAATTCCATTGTGTATTTTAATTGTTAGCTTTTATTTCCTTTTGTAAGTGAATATTTAGCTTTCTTTTGTTAATTAATAGTTTTATTAGTCATTAAAGTTCCTACTTATTTTAACATTTTAAGATTGTCAAAGACAGGATTATCGTCGACAAAGATGTTCACGCTGTTAAAGCGTGGAAAAATTATTAAAAGTATACACATAAACTTTCACTTAAACTTTACTCGTAATACAAGAAACATTATAATTTTTACTATAACGTTTCTAAAATTTAGCAGCACACTTTAAGAATTTGGTGGCACACAAAAGTGCCATGGGCATAGTGGTTGAGAATCTATGAGCCAAAAGAGAACAACAATAAGGAAAAGAATCAACAAATATTTACTATCTAAAACCAATTTTTCCTTTGCATTTATGCCTTGTTTGTTATACCATTTTTTTAAAAAAGGATACATGAATTGACACATAAGAATGAAAATACATGTTTTTTCATTCATTATTTATTCAACAAACACTACTTAAAAATACTGTTTCTTACAAAATTTCAAAGAATTCCTCAATGGTGGAGTTTATAAATAAAATATTTCAAGTAAAATGTTACAAAGGTATTAAAAAAATCTGTTTGTAAAAATATTCATGTACTTAAATGTATACATTATTGTAACATTTTCTAAATAGTTATTGAGTTTTATCTAGTCATCAAAATCTATTTTTTATTTCATTAACAAAGCATTTTCAATGTCATTAAGGTAGTTAATAAATCAAAACTTAAGATTTTGAAAGTTTCACAAATGGCTAAATTTGGAAGATACAAAAAATATACCCACAGAGAATACTTTACAGAAAAGAAACATTCTTCCAAAAATATAATTTTTCCACAGAGAAAGGTGAAACCCTGCTATAATTTATATCCTTAAAAAAGACTAATTGTAAAAAAACTTTTCGAATTTGCTTATTCAAAAATATTATAGATATAATTTGTCTTTTTAAGAAAATTTGATTTCATTCTCATTACACAAAAGAAAAATTTTAATTTTCGAAATGGATACAAAAGTTATTTATTTATTATTATTTTTGTGGATTTCTTTTGAAAAGACTGTACACCTCTCATTTTATAAACACATTTCAGATTATATAAAATGAAATTGTACTTGAAATTCTCAACAGAGAATCTTGAATCAACATTAGTTATCTTACAGTACATCACTGCTTAGCCAAAATAAATTGACAGCTTTTAAGATATGAACTTCATTTCAAATAACAAAATACATTAATTCAGTATATAGTGATACACACAGAAGTTCATCAAATACACTTTTAATAAATTGAAGCTTTCAATTAAAATTATAAGAAATTGAAATATTCACAAAAACAGTCATATAATTGAAGCATCTTATTCGGTGTCAAAACACAGAGTGATAGTCACAGATGAGATAAACAAACAGAGATATATGGATAGGGGTGGTGGGGTTAACAACAGTTGGAGAATACCTCCAAAACTACCGCGGACCATTTTGTTTTGATCCCCCTTCTCATTGGTTGTAGTTTCTCCCGCATTCGTCTATGTTTTGACAAAGTGCTTCAATTGGGTAGTACCCACTGAATTGCACATCGGATAATCCAATGACCCGCTTATACGAATAAAATGCAACGGAACCCAATAATTCTATATGAAACTAATGTTCCTGTTCAAATGAATATTTGTTGTTTTCAGTCCCCACCATAAGGAAGGGATAAAGAAATGAAAAAAATCTGTTTATTTTTAAGAAATGTTTCACCAGCTAGCCTGAAATTTTCAGTTAAGAGTTTAAAATTAATTTATTACAGTTATTGGTACAAAAACGTATAAAATTCTTATTAGAAAATGTTTAAGCGAATATAAGTTAATACATTGTAGAAAAGATATCACTTTTCAAATGTTTTTATTTACAAAAAGGTAAACCCGAGTCCAAAAATTGTCAATAAAAAACGACGTAAATTATTCTAGAAAAATTTTCTACCTGCTGTGAATGATATTAAAAATTTTCCTACTTTTTTTAGTTTAAAACTGACTACATTTCCTTTACTACATCTTTTAAAAAAATGATTTAAGAAATACATCTGCTTACAAAAACACTTTGTACAAAAACTGTAAACACTAACTGCACTCCCTATTATGAAAAAGCAGCTACTATACAACTAGATGAAATTTTTCAATGCATGTATTGCGAATTTTGCTATCCCATTTATTCAGAAGATTAAAGTAAATAATTTTAAATTGAAAATAAATGACAATTATTTTTGAAAATATTGATTTCATTTAAGAGTTGCTAAAATGAAAAGTGAAATAGTGTGATAGCTCAAAAATACAGTATCAAAAGCAACATTGTTTAAGGAGGGTAAGAGGAGTTGCAGGGTAAAAAATGAATGGTCGCCACCAAGCAACTAAATATATTCTAACATTACCGCGCGCACTCACTTTTCATTTGGGCAATCCAAGATCGATAATTGATTTCAAACTCGTAAGTAAAGGAAGATGAATTGCATAAAACATTAGCTGACATCATAGAAGCTTAGGGATTGCATAAAGGATTAGTTTATACGATTATTTAGTATGTAGATTAAAAATGGGCTATCAGGGTTTTAGTATAATATTTGTATTGAAAGGATACACGAACAACAGTCAAACAACACTATAGTGAACCTTCGAGGGATCGAAATTTTGGTTCACTATAACCGGGACTTCACTACATCCGTTCCGCAAGCAATTTTAACCAATGATTCCAAACCTTTTATGACACATTTTTTAAATGAATGACCCATAAAATGAAATACAAAAACGACTGGAAAATAATACGTAGTAACAAACAATGTGTTAACTTTTATTTTTTATGACTCTTTATCTAGCACACACAAAAAAAAATAGTAATCTTTAGCTGATGATTAATCCTCAACATCAGATACAGAAACACTTCCAGACTCGCCGATCATTTTTCCTGGATTTATGTTATTTCGATTCTTAAACCGGTGTAACCAGCCTTTGAAGCACATAAAAGTAGTCTCCCCCAATTGCTCAGCAAATTCATCTGCTTTGACTTGAAACATTTCTCCAGATACTGGAAGATTGCGGCTTCTTTGAATGCTGAACCCATTCAATAATGAAAGGAACAATAAAAAATGCTTTATGCTACATTCCTAATGTAGCGAGGAACGGGGGGAGAACATTTCAATCACACTATCCGGGAGTTTACTATAAACCGCTTTCACTATAGCAGGGTTTGACTGTATTTTGTTTGAGAAAAAACTCAGACTGTCGTTCATGAGTTGAATAAAGGTTTTTTCAGATCACGTTTTATCTTAGTAACAGACAGAAACTCCATTGGCATGATAGCATAGGAATGAAATTGAGTCATCGCTTTCATTCAAACCTTTCTACGAAATTCCGACATATCCAGTCAAAGTAAAAACACAGAAAGAGGTCAAACTAAATACAATTTTATGAACACAAAACAGACGATGAATTCACTCGGTTTTTTTTCCTTCAATGGACAAAGATCCCTCGATTGTTTTCTGTAGATTCACTTTTTTAAAAAAGCTCCTTTGTCTATGTACAATCAACCAAAGAGTCCTACAGAAGCTGTTTTTTTATCACACAAAGATGTCAGCCTTTGACTTGAAAAGAAGAAGATCACAGATTAAAAAATAAATACTAGTGTAGGGAGGGAGGAATCACGTAGTTATGCTGCTCAGCATGTGCCTCTCCTCTTCTGAAAGCTCCAATCCACCTTTCAACGTTCTCCTCACTAGAAATACAAAACATTTAGGATCTCTCAACAACAATATTTAGGGGAACAAATAAATAGAGTGTTATAGAGAAGGGGTGGCCAAGCCCCTTGATAGTTCAGCCATTTTTCAAAATTTAAAATTTTTCGCGAGCTGCAATTAAATACCTATTTAAAAGGTAATAAAAATTTATTTTTTACAGAAATTATATATATTGAAAACAGTAAAACTTGTGTAAGTTGTGGTACATTCTTTTAGTGGTCAACTTAGTGAGCAACTTATAGAGGGTTTACGTTTCTTATATCATCTACATTTTCTTTTACTTACATTTTCTTACATTACATTTACTACATTTTCTTTTTATTTTAATTTAGCCAAATGAATATCTTAAGAAATGTGGCTGAATGAACTTCAATTTGTTACATATAATTCTAATTAACTAACTTATTAAAAATAAATTATTTCGTTAGTTATGCATGTGAAGTGTTTAATAAAAATAATTTCTTAAAATATTAGAGCACGAAAACATGTAATTTGAAAACTTTAACAAAACAAAATTATTTGAACACTTAATTCTGTTATTACTACACTTACAAGCCTATTTGCTCACTATTGCAACTGAAAGAGTAACTTTTCAACTAACATACCTGCTTTCAATGAATGAATGAATGAAATGGTCAAAAGCTGACCCCCTACAGTTTACCCAGATGGTAAGGGGGGATTAGCTCTTTACACTATTTCACCAAACAAGTGAAATTTTAATATACATTGCAAAATGACAGAAATTTTTCTGATTTTTTTTTCTGGTCAACTTATGAGGGCTTTTTATTATACTCCTAGACAAAATTTACTTATTTCAGTGTTCAGTATACAAGATAGACAGGGGGTCAAGTTATAAAGGTTTTGCTTCTTTATGTTATACAGTGTAAAGTCGCGTATCCGGAATCGGTGGGACTTCCAGAAGTCCGTATAATAGATCCCCAAGGTAAACAAAGCTTAAAATGATTTATTAAACGATCTAAATCTAAGAAGCAAAAAATAAATAAACATTATTTTTAAGGGGAATAATGCTTTAGTATTAGAATATCTAATCAATAAAATATGAAATATTAGAAAAAAAATATTATTGCTTAAAATATAGAAAACGAAAAAAAAATTGACATATGAAAATAATAATCCGCCATTTTTAACTAGAATGATTCAAGCAAGAAAGGGAAATTCCCGTCATTCATTAAAGTGGGTAGGTGGAGGAGAAAAATTCATTTCCTCCTTTCCTTATTTGTGAAAGAAAATAAGTGTAAAGAGGAGATCATTTAAGTTGAGGGTGGGGAAGTAACAAATTATTGTTTTCTCTCCAATCATTGGCTATCAATCAAGCATAAAGGCGGGGCACGCTGATCGGGTTCTCTTTATTTTTTCTTCTATGACTGAAAGAATCTGCTAAAGAAAGAATGTTACCCCCTTTTTCCCCCGCCTCCTAAATATTACATGGTATGGGGAAGAACGAATGTTTTGTTTCTCAAGGACGTGTATCCTTTTAGACCTATTCAAATTTTCCATTTTGACTCCCCCTCCACCTTAACGCTTGCCCCGTTTACCCTTTTCCACAGTATTTCTTCTTTCAATAAAAAGGTTCCAGGAAATGCCTCTTTTACTAGCCACCTGCATGGGAAAGGAGGGGGGGGGGGGACTCAGTTGCAGTCTTTTGAAAACAAATCTCCCTCATTTTCCTACATTCCAAGGGAGGAGCGTCACTCAATGGTCTTGGTAGATCTTCACTTCCTCTTTCTGGTGATTTATGGGTTCGATACATAAATCAGAGGTTCAGTGCAAGCTGGAAAAGGAGAAAATGTGTCAAAAGACCTTTTTTTTAGGAAAGGGGAAGATGGAGAGATGTTTGTTTATTTTGATTGTTAAAAAGTGTCCGGGAAATCGACCCTTCCGGGAAAGGGACGTCCGGATATGGGTACACTGTATAGGAAAAATTCCGTTCTTGATGATTGAGGTCAACTTATGCAGGTGTCCAACTTACAAGGGTTTTCAACTTGGCAGGTTTCACTGATAAAAGTACAAAATATGTGTAATTAAATATTAAAAATGGAACACATTTATTTTACTTCTCTCGATAATTCTTAATTTGCCGACCGGCCTGTGATGCGGTTAGGGAACTGCCCTTGCATCAGAAAGGCTCTGGGCTCGAATCCCGGGCAAGGCATGGATGTTCTTTCCTTCTCTGTACTATCTGTCCTTACTGTGGGAGCAACAATGGCCCACCTAATAGGGTGCCCTTGAAAGAGTGGCCAACAAATCTGCCCTTCAGATACCAGTATGACCTACGTCATTCTCCAGGTGGGCATTGGAAAAAAAAAATAATAATTCTTAATTATGTTGCTGAAATGTCATTGCGGATTTTACTTTTTCTTAGAAAAAAAAAAGAATAAATTACTGGTAGATCGTGTTAATCGTTCTGGAGTCGGTCGGTTGCGCCGCTGTTTATGTTCGTTCGGGCAGTTTTCGATGAGCCACATCATTCTTAACTTGGACGGAAATGAAATTTGTTACAAAGTTGCACTTAGTCTGTCATATTTGTTGTCAGTCATTGAAAAGACATTTTGAAACACATACGGAACGATAATAATTTATTGAAATATAATAGCACAAAAATGAAAAGGGAATTTGGGTACGTTTATCGAGAGCCACAAATAATCCTTCAAAGAGCTGCAGGTTGCCCCCCCCCCCGCTATAGAGGGATCTATTGCTATATCAAAGACCTACATACTTTGGAGACGCTATAAGATTTTTTTAAAAATTTAACTGTTATGCATGTATTAACTGTAAATATATTTATATATTATATAAAAAATTAATCTGCAGTGTGTTAATTATGATTAAATATGAAAAACAATTTAAATTCAGAAAATAAGACCGTAAACATACATGAAAACCGTTTTTATTGAAAATAATGTTTGTTTCTTTACTGTCATGTCAACCCACAAAGTGTGCATTGAAGCCAAAGCACTATGGTGCTCTACCCACCCTCTACAGAAAAAATTCTCTTTCAGGTGTTAAGGGAGGCAATTCTAAGAATGAAAACTCTCAGGGGATGGTCAGCCTTGTCTTGCCAGAAAAGATGGAAAAAATAGCAAAAGATGATAAAATACAATTTTTTTTTAATATTATTTGAAAATTAATAATAAATGGAAAAAATAAGGTTGAAATTTAGAAAAAAAATCGTTTTACAGGGTTTTATTGCTTCAGAGAAAATCGTTATAGTGAGAGGAGCGTGACATTAATTCGTATGCAAGTTTGTCGAGACCACAAAACATTACTGTAATAAAGGGAGTTATTGTCGTATTCGATATCGTAGTAGCGAGAGTTCACTGTATTTTGAGATATAAAGGGCTGTAGAGGAAAAATTTAGCTTTTGCGGGATATACTGAGGCTATAAACCAGTGGTTCTCAAAGCATTTGTCAAAGATTTTGTTAGATAAACAAATGCTTAAAAGGGTTTATCCGTTTTAATCGATTGTAAAATAAAATAAGAAAGGGTAAAGTTTCGATCTTTGTCCGTCATCTCGTGCATTAGACTTACGTCGGCAACGTCAGAGTCTGCGGGGCTCGGCCAGTTTATTTTCATTTGCTGTTTGTCGTTCGTGCGTGGATCCTCATGGCATCCGTTATCTGTTAAACCAGAGTATTTAAGCTTCTGATGAAGCAGATTATTCTTTCTTTTCATTGCTGATTAGTCACTCTGTTCGTGAGAGTCTATCAGTTTAATATGCTTTTAAAATATATAGTTCAATGCAGAAACTTTGTCTTTTATTTGGCCCGTTGAACTCAATTTGAAAAAACTCAATTTGAGCATTTTATTTTGATTTTTTAAGCATTTTTAAACATCAGGGAAAAAACTCAAGCAGATTCAGATTAAACATGAGAAGATGTTGAAGTTCTAATCATTTCAATTTTTTTCATCGTTACTTCATTATTTTGCAATAATTACGAAAAATAATGTTTCATTTAACAAGTAATAGGTTTTTTAAATTATTGTTAACCAAAACTATTTTTTATAACTTTCTTAAAAAAAGGATTTAAAAAAAGAAAAGGAACAATTCTAAAAAAAAATATTTATATTAGTAGGTCATCAGGGGTCTGTCTAGGTTTATCTGACAGGTACCTATTTTGTGAAAATTTAGACATAATTTGTGAAAATAAAAAAATTATATTAAAAAATCAACACAAAAATATGGATTTATCGTTTCTTACGGGATAAAAAAATAAAATGTTAAGAAAAAATATTTTGTGTTCCTAAAGTTGAATTTGTGAAGGTACTGCTAAATGGTAGTAAATTTCTCCTGGACAGACCCCTGAACATGGAATGCAGCCCACTGGTTTTTCTCAGGACTGAAGAGTGGTTGTGTGCTTCATTTATAGTAGCAAAATGACCATAACTCTGTTTAAATGATATTCTGCTTTTTTTTCACGTTATTTTAACTTTACTTATCGACAGTCTTTAGTTGAAGAGGACATTTTTGTAATAACTCACAAGACTTTCTATCACCATATCTAGCTTTCTTGCGTATCCTGGGTTCATTTCTGGAAGACTGGGTGGTGGCTGTTTTGACTAATGTTTCCAGGATTTCGTCATCACCGTCAGTGAAGTTATCCTCTTTCGTGGGAGCTCCGTGTCTACCCAAACTACCTCCTGGACCTTTAAAGCAACACAACTTTCAATACACAAGTTTTAACTAATAACAAACACAGGGCATTTGTTATTCCAACAAGAAAATTTTCCTTTTTGCAACGAGGCGTGATGCACATCTTGACCACAAAGTGCAGTTTCTACGATCCTATTTTCTAAATGGCAGGGGAAGATAAGATCCCTGAAATTGTACTAACATTAGAGTGGAAACTGCACTTTATTTGAGGTCAATAACTTGTGTCATGGCTCGTAGCAATTATACATTTTATAAATATTCTATATCAAAAATGTTTAGCAGGCGTGGGAAGCAAATGAGAAAAAAGTGCCTTTAAGAGCTCAAACGCCGGACATTTTCAAAAAGATTTTTTTTTTAAACTTCTGGTGCCAGACCTTCAGAGAATTTTAAATTGATAATATAAAAAAAAATAAACAAAAATTCTGAAATCACCGAAGGTTATAAGATAATTCGTTCAAGAAATGTTTTTTCTTTCAATTTTAGAAAAAACATTTTATATTTTAATAAAATACGACTGTGAGTGGGGATTTTGTTAGAAATTTAGATATTCGGGACACCATGACATTGGGGGGGGGGATTCCATTTTAGAAATTAGATCAATTAGGCGACCTAAATCCATGACTTTCCACGATTTTTTTAAAAAAAAGTCAAAATCATGATATTTCATGACTAATTTTTTTCAATACCGAAATCCATGACTTTCCAGGTGCGCGGATACCCTGATCTTGGAATGGGTAAGAAATATTGTTTTTTGCTTTAACAATACCTAGGAGTGGTCTAACTCTGCCTCGGACGCCTGGAACAGTTCCCCATTTTTGTGTTTTGTGATCTTCATTGTAGATACCAGGATTTCCCAAAAGCTGCCTCAATTCTTGGTCAGCTTGCTGCTCCTTTGTCTTAAATTTTTCCATCTGAAAAATATTGCATTCATTCAAATGTACAAGAAAATACAGTATCAGGGATGATTGTGATACAAACTGAAAATTGTATGCGTACATACTCTGTAAGATATCAATTCATATACTATTCATAGTTAATATAATTTTCTTATAATTAAATTACTTATCAATAAAGAATATTACACTTTTATAGTAACTCATTTAATGACACATTCTTACAAGAATCGCGATTATTGGATTTAAAAACCACATGAATATGAATCACGATATTGGATTTTAAGAATGTGAAAACACAAATTGCATTATTGGATTTTCGAATCGCGATGCACACAATTTGTTAGATCCAGTGACAAGGAATAGCGACACAGGATTTCAAACTCGCTCGAATATGAATCACGATGGTCGATATTTAAATCGCACGAATACGATTCACTATGAATAACTTTTAAATTAGGTAAATACAAAACTCGATGATAGATATTAAAATTGCATGAATATGAGTCTCGATATTAGAGTATTCCGGCATAGTTTCAAACGTTAAAAACTATGAAAAGCCGACAAACCAAAAATTCTTAATGGCAGAAGAGACACGTGTTTGAAAAAATCTCGTTAACGCGCTTCAGCGAAGGTTTAACAATTTTAATTCCAGATGGCAGAACTTATTTCTTACTCTAAATATTAAATTGCAGTGAAAATTTCCTCGAATTATAAGTTCTGATTCGAGGAAATCCGCAAATCAATGGTCTTGAGGCGTGCTAAACTCTGCGAAAAAATCACATGCCATACTATTAGTTTCAAGACCTGGAGGAATAAAACGAAAAACCCGGAATTCAGGGGTACACCCGGAATACAATCACCCCTGCAGTATACTCTCAATATCTCCATAACCCTGCTATGCCAAAAAAACAGCTTTCATTTGGCATTAATTATCCACCTAATGTTGATTTGCATTCCCATGTCAAAAAGTTTCTTCTCACAACCTTGTTACGTCTAAATTTTTTCGAAATAGAAATTAAATTATTTTCGGAAAAATCACTATGTAAGTTTATCGTAAACCAATTCCTTTCTATTTGATGCATCATTATTTTTGTCTTACTTTTAAAGATTAAATTATCATTGTTGCATTTGGACTTATAGTCCATTCTCAGTACATACATATTTATGAGTAGTTATTCTTATGTTTCATGTCTATACTTTTTAGATCATATTTAGTTCTGAACTCAGGGGTGATTGTGAGCCCAAGTCAAAATTCCAGAAAATTTCTTGAGTTTAAAAAAAAACAGCTTAAATTGAAAAATTAGAAAAAAATTCAAACAAGGTTTTTTCCATTTTTCTCAATATTTCTTAGTTTATTTAAAATATATTTAAAATTTTACCTATACCATTTACACATACCTATGATGACCTAGAGAAGTAATTAAAATTCACAAATATGTCTTTCTTTCTTGAGTGTATGATTATAACAACTGTTTACGGATAAAAAATGAATATTAATCATGAATATAAGCTTATAAAGTATTATAAGCTTATAATTTGGCTCTCCCTTACTAACAAATAAAAAAAACTGCGTTTTTTAGTTCCACCTTTGAAAATTTGATATCCGGAAATTTCTGCCATCAATGATTTTTTGAAACGTCCGGACCTTCCATCTCCAGAAACTTCTGGATCACTGTTGGTGTAAATCTGGATTTTTTCAGGAGCACAATCAGCCCTGTGAACTTTTTCTCTCAAAAACCCGCTATATAAATATTTTTTTAATCCTCCCTTCAACTCGGAAATATCGAGAGTATACTGTGTGTGCGCTGGTACAAATGCAACCCATAAAAAAATTGCCTCCACAAATGCAATTTTTAAAATTAAACATTAAAAATATAAAATAGTGCATTAGCACATACACAATGTGAATAATGTACTATCATTCAATGTATTAGGTTTTAAGAAATTAAGAACAAGAAACAAAAATAACTTTTTCAAAAAAATCAATAGTTTCTTCAATAAACAAACAGAATTTAGACATAAATTGATAAAAATAATGTGTTTGTGGATCTCTTTGACTTAAAACTATCCACGCATTAAGAAAAGTGATTCAATTATAAGGATATAAAATATTATTACATCAGTTATGAGTTTCCCTCTTGTTTTATTCCTCTCTCTGTGATTGGCCTTCTTCTCTATCTGTTGCAGCACCCTCTCCCTCGTCGTTCTATATTCCAGGGCAAACTCACTCAGAATTCTGCAACACTTTTGGATGGAAAGCTCTTCTATCGATTGACTGCTGCATCCTAGGTACACAAGGAATTTATGGTACCTGAAAAGTAAACATTTAATAAATTCCTTTTTTCTGCTCTTTATGAGGATTTGAGGGAAATTATAAATCAACTATGTCAACCTTCGTCTATCAAAAGGTACCTCTTGATAGAATCAAGTTAACACGTTAATTGGCATTTAATATTCATAGTGGTAGTTACGCCACATTACTCTTCTTTCAGAGTTTGATCTGTGATAGAATTCTATGAACGGATACCACTAGTTATTTCTTGCTGTTTTTTTCTAAAAATTTTTTTCTTCTTCCATTTTTGTCATATTTTGCTCATTATATATATATATATATAAATATTCTTCTTTTATTTTTAAAAGTATTTCGCTCATTATAATTTTTTTCTTCATTTTTGTTTATTGACCGGGAAACTTTATTTACTTCACCGGATTTTTTTTCCTTGAGCAGTATATTTTTAGCCAAATCAACTTTGAATGTAGATCATCCATCGATATTGGCAAGTTCTTATCACGTCCGCAGGTCACCAATGAAGGGGAATTAATTATCGACTATGTCAACCTTCATCTATCAAAAGGTACCTCGTGACGGAGTCCAGATTTTTCAACAAAAAATAAGCACCTTTTAAGTACTCAAAAAATATTTTCAATCACTTTCCAATAAAAAAAAAATCCTAATTAGGATCTGTGTAGTAATAAAATTTTTTTTTCTATGGTTTAAAGTTTTTAATTTATACACATAAAATCAATAAAATTCAAAAACACTTTCATACATAACATAATCATGACAAAATAACTAGTTTCTGGTAAATATTGCAGAGAAAATAGTGAAAAATCATGCATTTATTGTAATTTAGAATAGCAATCAAAACGGCAAAGAAAAAAAAAATCTCTTTTTAAAAGATAGAAAATCAAGCACTTTTTACAAACCTCAAATAAAAAAAGCACTTTTAAGGGCTTTTAAAAAATTTAAATCAAAATAAGCACCTTCAAGCACTTTTTAAAAATGCTACACACCCTGTACCGCATGGATGAGGCTCCTGACATGCAGTGCTATTGCATAATCGTGTGTAATTCAGCTATAATTTGTTTACATTTTGATATTTTGAAAAAAAGAATGACAGTATTTGAAACTACACAGTTTGCTCCTCAAGTTTTATCTGAACGCACCTTTTTCTAAGCTTCAAATTTTGAATTGATTATATGCAGAATGCACCATTAGGCTCTTCTCCCACACTATAGTATCCTCTAAAGAGCCCTCATCCAGTACCGTCTTTAGGCACAGCACACCTGAGCTCCTTGAGACCCGCCATAACAGAAATTTGCTAGCTTGTAATCAAAAATAGGAGGTAATATTATTTTTATGATCTATGTTTTTTAATTTTAGAAATATTTGATTTTCTCAGTGGTCGAATCATACACCCGACATACCGGAAATTTGTTATCTTGTAATCAAAACTAGGAGGCAATATTTTTTATGTTCTTTCATTTTAGAAATATTTTATTTTTTCAGTGGCCTAATTATACACCCTACTATTCAT